>NC_056730.1:963637061-963759561 GCF_019279795.1 Protopterus annectens | reverse complement strand
TGTGATTTGTACTGTTAGATGTTATGAAATGCAATGCTATGGGTTTTAGATGTTCTGGTCTCAGTGTTATGAAATTAGATGTTATGGGTTTTAGATGTTTTGAAGGGGACCTGTATATATATATATATATATATATATATATATATATATATATATATATATATATATATATATATATATATATATATATATATATATATATGTATGTGTGTGTATATATATATATATATATATATATATATATATATATAGGTTCATAGGTTCATAGGTTGGTACTAGGCTATCTGCCCAAAGGCATTTATAAGCCTAGCCAGACTGTGTTGGCTTTCACCGCTACCTTAGATAAGTTCCCTGTGCCTCTGTCCAGCAGTGATCCCCGAGGTAAACTTTCTGTTTCCCATCCACTCATCAAGGTTTCTTTTGAAGAGTGTTAGCGAGGAGATCTGCCTAATGTAGATTGGGATCTTGTTCCAAAGCATGGGAAGTCTCTGGGACAGGAATCTATCCCTCCAGCACGTCCTATTTATTGTTGTGGTGAGGTTTAGATCACTAGAGCGTGTGTGTCGAGGGGATAAGGTTTTCTTTGGGTGGAGCATGTCCATCAATTCTGGGTTGGACATGGCCTTGTATGTCAGGCAGAAATCACCTCTGAGTAGGCTGTATGCAACCGAGTACAACTGTAGTTTCTTCAGTCAAGCTGCATGGGGCATCTGTTTGAGGCCAGTGATCCTTTTGGTGAGGTACTTCTGCGGTCTTTCCAGCTTTTGCAGGTGTCTTGTAAGGTACATCCCAAATGGGGCATTGTACTCTATGATGGGTCTGATGAGTGATGAGTAGAGGGGCACAATGACCTCTTTTGATCTGGATGTGAACCCTTTTGTGATTAGGTGGGCCACGTAGAAGGATTTTCTAATCACTTTGGCAATGTGATTATCAAAGGTGAGATTGCTATCTACTTGGGTTCCCAGATCCCTTACTACATCTTCCGTATTTAGGGGCTACCACCTATGTGGTAGTTTGTGGGTACTTTGTTTTTTCCAAAGGGGATGACTATGCACTTTTTGACATTTAGCTTGAGGCCATGATTTTGACACCAGGTATCCATCTCAGTGAAACCCTTTTGGAGGATGTCTGTGTCAGCCGGAGAGTCAATTATAGCCCCTAGTTTGCAGTCGTCTGCGAACTTGGTCAGCCATAGTCCTCCTGTGCTTGCCTGTACCTCTGAGAAGTATATGCCAAACAGGAGGGGTCCTGGGACTGAGCCCTGGGGAACGCCACTTGTAACCGATTTAGAGTCAGACCTAGTTCCTGCAACTCTCACCATGTGGGTTCTGTCCATGAGCCAGTTGGCAACCCATCTTGTGATGTAGGGTTTATGTTCAGGCTGGTGAGCTTGTCTATAATACCAGAATGGGGAATGGTGTCAAAGGCCTTAGCAAGGTCTAGGTAGGCTGTGTGTACCACCTTTCCCTCATCTATAGCCTTGGTAACTGTCTCAAAGAAGTCCTCCAGGTTTAGAAAGCATGATCTGCACTTAACAAAGCCAAACTGGGTAGGGTCCAGTGTTTGGAGGTTCCCAATGTCTCTGTTAATGAGTTCCATGATGATGCGCTCCATAGCCTTGCAGACCAAGCTAGTCAGGCTTATAGGGCGATAGTTCCTGGGGTCTGTTGTGGCTCCACCTTTGTGGAGCGGAATAACCATTGCTGTGCCCCACTCTATGGGCATGTAGCCTGTGGAGAGGCTGAGTTTGAACAATGTGTTTAGGTGAGGGGTTAGTTCATTTTGAGCTCATGTAGGATGCAGCCTGGGACACCGTCCAGTCCCATTGATGCTGTGTTTTTGGCTTTGGAGGGGGCTGTTTTAAACTGAGTGTCTGTGATTTCAGGGACTCTACATGCTTCTGGTATGGTTGTGGGCTCTTTTGGGGGTGAGAGGGGGTGAAGTTTGCGTTGAACCTGTCTGCCAGGATGTTGGCAATATTGGTTGGTTCAGTGTATTTTGTGCCATTCTGCACTAACTCCGAGCAGATCTGAGCATTGCCACTTAGATTCTTGACATAGCTAAAAAATGCCTTGTGGTTAGTTATCTTTGGAGTCCTTGGCAATTTTTCGTTCAAAGCTTGCCTTGGATGATTTTATGAGGGATCGTAGTTTCTTGCTGATACTAATCAGGGATGTCTTCCCTTCTTGGGATTTTACTCTTTTCTGTACTAGTTTCCTCGTTCTGTTGTATAGCTTGTTTATGGCAGGAGTCCACCAGACTGGTTTCCTTTTCTTGGAGGAGTGAGTCTTGGTTTTACTTGGGATGGCACGATCCATGCATTCTTGTAGCTGCCCTATTTATATATATATGAATATATATATATATATATATATATATATATATATATATATATATATATATATATATACAATACATTTTCCCTACTGTTGAATGAGTGTGCTGCATGATATGTTTGAGAACACATTACACATATGTGCAGCTAAGATGGCTTACTGGAAAATTGATGTGGCTATGGTGTGCAGGATCCTGGGTTACACACTTGCAAGGGCTGATAATTGATTTGCTGGCCAGAACAAGGGCTGTTGAATACAGAGTGATTAAGGCACCTGTAAGCAGTTGTAAGTGGGTGAGAAATGGACAGTTATGTATGGTGTGAAATTTGTGTTGGGAACAGATTGCCCTTTTTTGTTAAGGTGAGAGTGGGATGTTGGGGAAGGATAGTAGGTATATTTGAGGAGGTAGGTTGGGTCGGAAGACAGACAAGACAGACAAGGCAGCATACAGGGGCAGTATTTGACACATGTGGTAGATACAAACCTTGGACAGGGAGGGGTGTTTGGAAATTGGAAGCCCATGAGCCCCCAAATGAAAACAGTGGGACTGAGGTCCCCACCCATGGGCAATCACCACTGCACCTTCATGGCCCTGTATGTGGCTGTGCTGGGGGCAGAGCAGAAGGGGCAGGCTGACCCTCTAATTGTGTCATGAGGGCTTCAGGGTGGTGTAGCAGATCCCCCAATTCTCTACAGAGCTCCCTATGCACCAAACCCTGGGCTTGACTTCAGGTGGCAGGATCCTGTCTGTGCTCGCTCCTGGGGGGGTGACCACCACTCCCTGAAGTGGTTCCATCTGAATGTAGTGCAGGACCAGCAGATGAGGACGTCCTGGGTTTGGTCTCAGACGTGCTGTGGCCTGGTGCCATGGCCAGATGAGGTGGGAGAGGTGGTTCTGCTGGGAACAGCCTTCCAAAACATGCTATTGTGTTGCAGTTTTAGAACATTTGTGGGTAGTAATAGTCAACAGAATCCAGGATTAGTTATAACAGCATACATAGATATTCCCATTAACCCAAAACACCAGATCTGGAACAGTTGCATAGCAAACAGAACACATGCATATATGGAACCACAGTGGCCATTACAATGTCATGCAGATTCATACCTCTCAACTGTCCCTGAATTTCAGAGACGTCCCTGATTTTGACTCAAATTTTAACTCTGTCCCTCTTAATCCCTCCTAAAACTAGTGACTTTTGGAGGAAATGTGGTGAATTACACTTAATGAATAATGACAACAATTAAGAGTTATAAACTTCTTTTACTTCAGAAAATCTGTATTAATTCATATGCTCTGATTCTGTCAATGTTTCAAGTTAATAGCACTAATATTTTAAAAGTGTCCCTGATTGTCCCTGATTTTTTCTTGACTTGTCCCTGATTCTGTTGAAATTTGTCCCCAATTGGTTGAGAGGTCTGTGCAGGTTACATTGTTAGGAACAGGCCACCAATGATAGTGTTTCAACATGGAACATGAATAGAAACACATTTCAATATTTGTTGCACAGTAGGATATATGTCCCAACAGTAGGTTTGGTGTAAACATAGCCATTCATTTGTGTGTTCAGATTACTGTTGCAGATATGGTGGGGGGAGATGTCAATTAACAACTATTATATCCTTGTAGTATGAGGTCCTCAGACTTTTTTTTCCTGTTTATGTCTTCCAGGTACCATGTCACGGGAGCGTCTCCCTGCTTATACTCCACAGGAGAATGAAATACTAATCAACTACCTCATGCATCAGCATATAACCCTCTTTAGGTGTACAGCCCATGATCTGCAGTAGTGGACTGCCCTGTGGAATGAGCTCGTCCACATGGTAAACTATGTCGGCCTGCATAACTGCAGTTATGAGTAGGTGCAACATTGTAGCACTGACCTCATCCACCACGCCAGTCAGCGTACTGCTGCAGTTAGAAGGGACCATCTAGCCACAGATGGGGGTCATGCCATCCAGCCCCCACTGACACATGCTGAGGAACTCCTTGCCAGCCTTGGGGCACCCGCGCGCCAGCCAAGCCAAGAACCTGATGATAGCTTTGTGGAGGTTGGTGCTACCCACACAATGGATGAGGAATGTGCAGGTAAGGCTCCAGGGCACATTAGTAGACCACTGTTGCTTATCCATCTTTATCTGTAAAGTATCTTCATGCATATGTCAAATAACATAGTCTGTTGTTGCAGTGTAGTAATGAGCAGATGTGCATAATCTCTAGTATTGTGGGTTGTACTGTTGATGTACTAAAATGCTTCTCCCACCCTGTACCAATGCCACAGGTGTGGCTTCTGGCATTACATCTCTCACACAACTATGTAGGTCCCTCTGGTATACCTCTGGGGCAGCAGCCTGTAGCTGATGAGTATGAAGTTTTTTGTTCAGGTTTGCCAATACACCAGCCATGCTATGGCCATGGTATTTGCCATGCACACATTTAACACACCTACCCATAATGCATGCTGTACATGTTCACCTACTGTTGCTGTTAACTGCACTGCATCACAGTGATCACCATGGTGGCATATCTGAAGGGTATGTAAGAGTCCTGCAGTATAACTAACAACCTGTCAGTTCAAGATGTGTGGACAGAGATGAACATAATGGTGGGCCAAATGGCCTACAGTAGGGATATGTCTGAAACATTACCCTTATACAGTGGCTACAACAGTGTATATACCACTATTACAATAGCAACTGTTACAGATCTACACAACGGCATATCACAATACCACATTCCACAACCTTTACAACCTGTTATATGATCCTAACATGAGCAATGAATGCGTAATATGGAATCCTATGTTAGGACAACAAATATGGTGAATACATACCTTAACAAACACTGGAAGCATATGTGTGCACACACTCCAAATAATATACTGTGGAAGCAGCTTTTGAGGTACTGACAGCATTTGCTCTTCTTGACTATGCACCTTCCATCAAGTACAGGTCCTCAATGTCACACCAAGTAATGGTCTGCTGTCCAAGAAGTACTTCCATGACATTTGCCCACTCACCTGCAACAGAGGCAGCCGTGGCTTGCACACATCTTACAAACCATGGAATGGATCCCATATCCAAAAGGTAGCACTCAGGAGTGGGGGACGTAGCCTTACCTCACCATTGCATATACCATGGCAAACAGTGCAGTCATGTATGTGACTATGAAGTATGGAACAACATTAATGTTGAAAATAAACAGATGCCCATCAAAGACAGATGACAACACATGTTGCAAACTGGTTATGGAGGCTGCCCAGAAACACGTAGCAATACTGAGGGACATGCAGGAATGTCTAGCAAGTACTGCCTGTGCAGTACCTGTGTCGACAATTGCCTGGACTCTGCATTAGTGTGGCCTATGGGTTAGGGTAATCAGATGGAAGAGTTGTTTCACAGGAAATATCATCCAGGGCTCTCTACAGGTAGCATGTGCATAACATCAAGTCTCCCAAAGGCATGTAATGGTGTACCGAGACCAAGGCTGAAACCTACAGACAGTATTAATAAAAATACATGTGCTGCACAAGCAGCACCTCACTCCACCTCAGGCCCACCATCCCCATCTGTACCTTGCTGGTGCCAGTGTACACCTTTACCTTTGCTGTTCATTAGCAGGAACTAGGCCGGTAGACATGGTGTTCTGAATTTGGGACACTGCAAAATGACACTCGTGTGGCCCATAGTTGTCAAGCATCTGCAAAAAGGCTGAGGATGGAGAGGGGTGTCATCCTGAAACACAACAGTGAACTGAAGCATACATCCAAAGCTTGCTAAGAATGGTTGTATCTGAACACAGTCAAGGTCATGAATTCTGCCAGACATAACCCTGACTCCACAGTAATAGTGAAGGCACTGTGTGACCTCCAAGGGCTGTGCACATGAGCTAACCTTGCAATCTGGCAGAGTTGGGGGTGATTTGTAGGTCAGAGTGACCAAATAATGGCAAGTGAAGATGGGCAATGCTAGTATACCCCTTCCAGGAATAGTGACTGCTGTAGTTCACTTAAAAGGTGCTGCAACAAACCACCATGTTAAAGGTGTGCACACTTATGCAACCCACATATTGTATGCATCTTAATCAGCATCTACACAACTAACACATTTGTTTGCTACTGCATTTGATTGCACAGGTCATATGTCATATATCAAGTGTGTGCAATGTTAACATATGCAGTATTGTGGCCCCATTGCTTATCACGGAAGAGGGTGGCATGTCAATAAGGGTGTGTACACTCTTCATAGCCACAGTAAGCTTTGAAGGTTGTTAGTGTAACTGGATTTTATTGCTCATACATGCACTGCTGATGATGAGATCTACAAATCAGAGGTCAGCCATTCACTATTGACATCTGTCCTCATATCATCCCAGGTATGCATCAGACAAACACATAGGGGCTGTGAGCAACAGAGCAAACATAACTGCCACACATATACACATTCACCAATAGTGTGTACACTTGTGAGGTATGGTGCACAGTGCATGCCATGGTGCTGAACAGGTGCACAGCAATACTGTGTATATGGGTGCAGTGTGTTCCAGGGGAAGGGGCATCACCTACTAACACAACTCATGCATCACAGAAATGTATAATGTTGGTACACAATGATTGATTATAGCTGCAGTGCATGCTGTCGAGTGCCATATGTCATGCATGTTGACAGCTGAGTAATGAGATGTCTGTATAATATCTTTGTGCCACCTCACCTGTAAATGTGTGTGTGTGTGTGTGTGTGTGTGTGTGTGTGTGTGTGTGTGTGTGTGTGTGTGTGTGTGTGTGTGTGTGTAGAGATAAGCAATGATGTACAGGTCTTAAATTACATTTTTTGTTTCCCCCTCAAAGGTGGTGAGGTGGTTTGGGGTCCCGCCTGCAGGCAAACTGATGTTAATGTCCATACAGACTCTGACAACGATGATAGGCATGGTGAGGCACAGGCAGGGTTGTCAGGGGCTGAGGCTGTGTGATCTGTTGACATTCCACTTTTATCCACCCCATCCCCACACACAGTCTCAATGCCCATACATACCCCATCATCAGTGGCCATTTGATTGCACAGGTCATATGTCATATATCAGGTGTGTGCAATGTTAACATATGCAGTATTGTGGCCCCATTGCATATCAGGGAAGAGGGTGGCATGTCAATAAGGATGTGTACACTCTTCATAGCCACAGTAAGCTTTGAAGGTTGTTAGTGTAATTGGATTGTATTGCTCATACATGCACTGCTGATGATGAGATCTGCAAATCAGAGGTCAGCCATTCACTATTGACATCTGTCCTCATATCATCCCAGGTATGCATCAGACAAACACATAGGGGCTGTGAGCAACAGAGCAAACATAACTGCCACACATATACACATTCACCAATAGTGTGTACACTTGTGAGGTATGGTGCACAGTACATGCCAGGGTGCTGAACAGGTGCACAGCAATACTGTGTATATGGGTGCAGTGTGTTCCAGGGGAAGGGGCATCACCTACTAACACAACTCATGCATCACAGAAATGTATAATGTTGGTACACAAGGATTGATTATAGCTGCAGTGCATGCTGTTGAGTGCCATATGTCATGCATGTTGATAGCTGGGTAATGAGATGTCTGTATAATATCTTTGTGCCACCTCACCTGCAAATGTGTGTGTGTCTGTGTGTGTGTGCGAGTGTGTAGAGATAAGCAATGATGTACAGGTCTTAAATTACATTTTTTGTTTCCCCCTCAAAGGTGGTGAGGTGGTTCAGGGTCTCTCCTGCAGGCAAACTGATGTTAATGTCCATACAGACTCTGACAATGATGATAGGCATGGTGAGGCACAGGCAGGGTTGTCAGAGGTTGAGGCTGTGTGATCAGTTGACATTCCACTTTTATCCACCCCATCTCCGCACACAGTCTCAATGCCCATACATACCCCATCATCAGTGGCCATAGATGAGGGACAGTTGGTGGGTGGTGGCATGGGACAGCACAGTGTGGGGACTACGGCAAGTGTGTCTGTACACAACAGCCATAGCCAGATGATGGGTGAGGTACCACACAGGCAGATGTACAGGGGTGCTCGTAGGAGGGCTGCTGGCCATCATGCCCCTGGCAGAAGTGCCACAGCAGGTGTCACCAGTAGCTTGTTTTGGGCCATCATAGAGGCACAGGCACATAAGAAATGTTATACCAGACAGAGTCTGAGGCTCCAGAGGGCTACTCATTCTGCTATTATTGACAACATCCATAATCTTGCAGGTGCCCACCGTTATTTTGTAGAGGTCCTGGATAGACAGTTGGGTGAGATGGTGGGAATCCTTGACCTTGCAATATCTGTGTAAGAGCATATGGTGGGAGTAGGGTGACAGCCACATGGACATAGGTCAGCAACACCAAGAGATGGAGGTCTACGTGGATATACAACAAGTCACAGCCGCTGCTGTAGTGGCAGTACCAGCACCAGCACTGCAGGAGGGGTGCTGTCCATACCACAACACAGCGGGCCACATGCACGTGGTCCTGGCTGGTCCCAACAGGGACCCGGATCCAGCAGACATTTGTCATCATCAGGGAAGAGTACCATATCTGGCCTTGTACCTGGTAGTGCCCGTGGAATCCCTGGCAGGCACAGTTCTCGTGTCCATGGCCGGAGACAGGGAACTGCACACCCTGCCATGTACGGTCTGCAGCTGTCCAACAAACCTCTGTATAGGGCAGCCACATGACAGAACTGTGTTTATACACACACACACACACACACACACACACACACACACACACACACACACACACACACACACACACACACACATATCACCAGAACATCTAGAGCAACTCCATACCTACACACACCACATCTGCACAGCCCAATTGATAATGACACCCCCTAACACACACACACGATGTCAATCAAATGGCTCAGCCTAGGTCTCTGGCAAACCCACAACACATCCTGTGTATATGATGACACCTGTGCCACATCCCTGTCATCCATACCATCAATGCAAGGTCAGGCTAATATGGTTCTGATGCACCTGGTGAATTAACTAAGGTGTGGCAATGTAATGCTGTGTAACATGTTTTCAGCAGGAAAGTTTAATGCTTACATGTCAGGATGTGTAGCTGTCCAGCCATGATGCATTATAGCTGTTATTAACACTGACTGATTGTGGTCTCCATAATGTATTCAGATTGTGTTGTAGGTGTCTATGTGTCAGCAGGATGTTAGTCTGCTGCTGTTTCCTACAAGTGGTATGGCACTATGGTGACACATTGACTGTCTCATATCCTGGGTACAGCTGAACACAAGTAACAGGTCTGTATAACAGTTACTGCATGTTCCACATGGCTGATAGGTCTGATAGGGTGTATACAGCTGAGTGCATGGTGGCTGATGTCAGCAGCCATTCTACAGTGGACAATGGTAAGTGTACTGGGTGGCACACACCACATATTTGTGTAAAACACACACACACACACACACACACACACACACACACTCACAGAGGCTTTGGTGTTGATGCAATACACAGAGAATACTGTATACATGGATGTACTTAATTTTGCACTGAACCCATTTTAGCCTATGTAATTCCACCAAGACAAAATAGGCAAAACATTACATCAGTAAATAATCAGTCTGCTAGTTTAATGTCATTAACGATGGCACTGGCAGGGTATATGTCCCCTTCCCCAATGTAGTGCAATCCTGGAGTTGGTAAACATAGGTGTGCTGGTGTGGGTGGCACAGCCCTCCACTTTGGAGGGTGTGGGGTGGTGTAGAACTGCACATAGTGTGATTGACAACTACTTAACCTGTTAACATAAACTGCACAATGTTACAGCAGACTAAGAGGGGGGATACACACAGCAATAACCTCAATGAGGGTGGCTGTGTCCACAACATCCACACCCAACTATATATACCAACTCCAGTACTGCTGTACAGCTATACAGTGGGGAAGAGGGCATTTACACATCTACTACTAGTTTTGATGGAATGAATTTCTACAAGATGATTCCTTTGAAATGTTAGCATTTTCCAGTCAGTTCTTGGACAGATGACATCCTGGGACATGTATTTTCTGCAAACTGAAGTAGATCCCTTCACATGTGCACACACTTACTTGGCAACACTGAGAGTAGAACCCCTACCAAGGTACTTATTGCTACTAATGTGTTTAGTCTTAATTGCACACACCACATAGCTTTTAGGATGAGGTGTGTCCTGAGTTTCTTGTTAAGTGAAGAACATCACCAGGCCTTGTACAGTATGGTAATGGGAGATGTACTGGGTATTAATGAGCAATACATAGTATGACATACTGTCATATACACATTGACAAATACATAACAGTCATAGACACATCTGAGAGACCTGGGTTTATCAGTGCTAACTACTTTGTCAGTGAGTCCATTCTATTACAGATAATTTGCACACAGCACATGCATCATTGGGCTGGCTAGTGTAATCAGTTACCTGTATGGTTGATGGTGAAAGTGGTCCTCATACAGTGGACCTTGGGATATGTACAGGAGGTACCATAGCATAAAGACAGTACACCCAGCACCCACACCCCACACTGGATATTTTACTCACTGAATCCCATGATAATACTCTGACATACCCACAATCACACATTGACCAGGACTGCTGTACAACTCCTTGTCTATCTCATCAGTCGTATTACAAGGATATGCATTTATTGCACATGCCACCGGGATAGTAGGGTGATGGTTTGTCATGGCTCTCCTAATGTCAGCAACATCACTATCCCTATCACGTAAATAAAACGGAGACCTTTGTACTATAGGGTTCAAAGTCCAGTCTAAAAATTCAGATGCTTCTCCTTCATCAGACAATATAGCTGGTATGTTTCCTTGTGGTGCTTGTGTTACTTGCCAATACATTTTCAAGGGCAGTGCTTATGTTGTTAAACGTAATAATTTCAGAATCCAATTTCATACTCACTTAGATTCCAAAATGCCCTTGCTAAGCATAGTTTATCATGTGATAATTTTGCCAGTTTTACTTTTCTCATATTACAGAAAATTGACTGCTTTTTTGGTGATATAAATACACTACTTGAAGTGAAATAATTAAGTTGGCAGCTTAGATTCAATTCTGATGCACCTCCTGGTTTGAATGAAAGCCTAAACATTAAGTGTGTTCTCAGGTGGCAACGCTGAAGCTTCCCCTGTTACATAGGCATTGTTTTTTTAGAATATGTCTTGCTATATATAGTCTTAGGTAGCAAAGTTGACACTCTCCCTTGTTACTTAACATTGATTTTTACTTTAATATCACTGTTTAAGCTCAACATTACTGTTTAAGCACAATATTAACATTTGTTCTTGTCTCATTAGTTTTGCTTTTACAGCACTTGTTCATGCAGTTAATGCCCACCCTTGGTAATTACTATAATCTTTCTATTTCCAGTTATTTTATGGCTCCTGCATTTACATTAATAGTTTACTGTCTTGTTTCAGTGGTCCAATCTTTTTTGGTAACACCCACTTGGGTATATATTCTGTGGTTTTCACCTTTAGTGATGTTTGATAAAGTTCTTGACACCATTAAAAGGACGAAAGCTTAATTATTGGCTCCTTCGTCATTCCTTTATGTTAAGAAGTGTTTTAGTTATTTGTATTCCTGATCTTCTTCTCTCTGGTGGCAATTTTCTAGTGTTTGTATATATATATATATATATATATATATATATATATATATATGTGTGTGTGTGTGTGTGTGTGTGTGTATGTATATGTATATATATATATGTGTATATGCATATCTATATATATGTGTGTGTGTGTGTGTGTGTGTGTGTGTGTGTGTGTGTGTGTGTGTATATGTATGTATATATATATATATATATATATATATATATATATATATATATATATGTGTGTGTGTGTGTGTGTGTGTGTGTGTATTTATATATATATATATATATATATATATATATATATATATATATATATATATATATATATATATATATAAACATATGCCCATAACATGTAGTGGAGTCATACCTCAGCACCAGTAGTCACAACCTCTTAGTGCAATGGGAGGTCATGTAAGTATTGCAGGTATAACTATGGAATGTTGCTACAGTAACAAGGGTTATGTTAACAGACATGTTGTCTGGGAAGTCACTTCTGATACTGACATGTACACCATCAGTTACTGACAGACATCATAAGATCATCATAGTGAAGTACCACACAAATCACAGTAATGATCCTGTCGAATACAGCAGAGATATGACCAATAAACATGGACAGTCTGACAAAATCTGGTCAGTCTAGAGGTATACACAGAATTTCTTAGTGCAAGACGTGTGGACCAAGCCTGACAAAGTGGATGTTTACAGCCATGTAAATGGGGATATCACAGAAATACTGGAATAGATAAGTTCATACAGTTGATGCAGTCACACACTCCTGTCTGTCCTAACACATATTAACCGGAGGAGCAGAGGTCCCAAGCCCACATATTTCCCACTAGTTAGTGACATACATCTTTACAGCATCCCACTGCTTTGTCAGAAATACACAACAGTTATGGTGGCCACACAACAGTACATCTGACAAATATCTGGACATAACATCACACTTGGTAAATACACTGAGCTGCAACGCATGTCACAAAGCACTGAGCAAACTACAGGCAGACTGCCACAACACTGACTCAAGTTAACTATGGGAGAATACACATGTACTTGCAAATATAGCAGACACTACAGGCATGTAACAGCATGGAGTAATAGACACCAGTGTGAAAGTGCATACCCACAACCAATCTGAACACAGTCACAGTCACATTATGGTAAGCCTAAATAATATTACAGTAGATGGACTGCGTGAACAAAATAATCCTCATATGTGTGACTCACACAGTAACCCTACATATACTGGGCCAATACACAGTGTAGTCTGATGCCTGACTGTGGTATGGGACATGTGTCAGTCTTGCCTTACAAACATGTACGCTGAAAGGGTACCATAAACTGGAGCAGCATGCAACATCTACCACAGTCTGTACACAGGCAAGTAACATATTCACAATACACACTCTGTCAACAATCACCATAAGTACACAGACCTCACTACTGTACACACTACAACAGAATGTCCAGGTTTTGTCCTCAAATATAAGGCCTACTATACATAACAAGTCTAGCAGTCTGATATCTCACTGGCTTGTTATCAGGTATGATGTCAGTAAATAATGATGTACTGCACATATGCACCCCTTACTGCATGACATATGGACAAAGGGTGACAAACTTTGGGGACAGAGGCACAAACACAGGGCCAATATTAACATATTGTTGTGATAAACTGAGAAATTTCCTAGTGTAACAGGGTTTGTTGTGACATATCTCTTCTGAGGGATATGAAGTTAGTAACTCACGTGGATGTCACCATGTACTGACTGCAATCATCAAAGTATGCTACTGCATTTCTAAAGATAGGAAATGTGAGTAACACAACACATGTAAGACTCCAAACTCTGGCCAGTCTTCAGATAGCCCTCCAGGTGAGAGTTTTCTCAACCACATAACACTGTCATGCCAGACTTTAAATCATGTAGAACAGTCATATCCACACAAACCCTGTTAAACCAACATTACTTCAAATGTATAACAGCAATACTTACATTCTGTCCCCATGTCTGGAACCCCCCCCCCTCCTGCTTGTTGACCTGTCTCCACAGTGTATGTTGTAAGGGGTATTTCCAACTACCCTCTGTGATGCTGTTTGTCAAACACCCACATGGAGTCCTGCTCACAGTGAAGGAAAATGGCCAACACCCACATGACGTGCTTAGTTATAGGAGTGTGTTTTCATGCAATTGGTTATAGGAATGATACCACAGCTGTTCCACAATTCATGCACAGGCCATCAGCTGATCATGAGCATTACTTACAACACTCAAGCTGCTGCCTATGCAAAACAGATGCACTTTTCCACATCCACCAGAGAGGGAGAGAGACAGACAGACAGAGATAAAGTAAGAAAGGAAGGGAGTAAGAGCCAAGTGTGTTTGTGTATGATCCATTGATGGAGAGTGGTATCTGGGTATTATAACAGTTGTCTATATTGTTTACTAATCCATACTGTCTATTGATTGCACATGGCTGTACACATTTATGGCTGAGGATTGTCTACAACAACCTCTATAGTGTTTGAAAACTGTTGGCCTTGTAATGTGGACAACGGAACATATAGGTCCTCAATACAATGAGGCAGCAAAACCCACACTGCAATGGATCCTCTCATTACACAGTCACCTCAACAGGATACTGATGGCACACACACAAACACCCACTTACCAGTACTGAGCTTCAAACCCCTACCTGATTGTGTGTTATTACAGTGTTATACAGTTATTGCATGTGCCACAGAGCTTACATTGTTAGAGAGTTGTTCAAAGGTATCTTTGAAAGTGAGTGACATCAGCAACAGTGCTAAAGGAGAGATAAGGGAAGTGTAGTACATGTGAATGCCCACAAAAGCAGGTGTCAATGAAGACACACACACACTCTCTCAGGGAAACACACACATTATTACAGTTGGCAGGATCAAGATTAGAACTCCTACCAAACTAGCTTACTACACTACAGTAGTATGCTGTTATCACAAGCGCCACAGAAATTATATGGTTGCTACATGGCCAAAGGGTTATTTCAAGGTGAATGACATCAGCAGGTGTGCTAAAGTAGGGCAATGGGAGGTGTAGCATTTGTGATTGGCTTCAAAATCATTAATCTCTACACACACACACACACACACACACACACACACACACACACACACACACACACACACACACACACACACACACACACACACACACACACACACACACACACACACACACACACACACACTTGCCAGTAATGAGATGCATAGGTTCATTGCTTTTCAGGTGTGTAGTAGGTGAATGGGCCTGAAGGCTGTACAAGGCTAGGCAAAGGGAATACCTTGGCATCAGGCTACATGACAATGGTCTCCAGTGTGGCTCACGGGTGTAGTCCCTGGAGCGGTCCCCACAGGTGGGTATTGTATTCACCATCCACTCATCTGGGTTACTATTGTGGGTGGCCAGTCATGTGCACTGCTTCCCATGTATGTGACCTATATTCCATAACATGGACAGTGTCTGGGTTGTGCACATGTCCCACACGCATGTTCTGTCATGTGTGGAAGTGTACTTGAGGTCTCTGGGGCATGTTGTATGGACAGATTGTTATCTTCTGAAGTAGCATTTCTGACTTCATTTGGTGAGACCTGGCTATGGAACTGAGGTTGTGCTTGCACCTACATTAACAGCATGATAGAGGTATTCAGTGGAGTTAGTGGAATCTGTCCATACAGGGCATGTGTATAAGGCATGGTATTCCCTTTGTGGGTTACATTTTCAGACTCTACAGTTGTTGCAGGTGTCCAGTGGGGAATATAGCAAAAGGACCACTGTAATCCTTTATTTGCCTACTGTAGGGATGAAACAGGGTGCCATGTCCTTTTACTTGCTGGATTACACATAGTCAGGAGATGTAACACATCACAGTACTTTCTGATGTCAGTGGCACCGTTGTGGTCAACAGGGATGCAGTCTACTGCAATCACACCATGGTTACTATCTGTGAGGCAATATGTAGGGAACTACCAATATAGTGGTTGTTGCCTAGCCAAGTGTGTTTGTGTATGAGACGTGGGTGGAGAGTTTTCTCTGCAAAATACAAGGGTTGCCTATATTGTTCACCAATCCATAATGTCACATGTAGGGCTATGGATTGTCTACACCAGCCTCTCTGGTGTTTGACATCTGTTGTCCACTGTAAGGTGGACATTGTGACATATACTAGGTCCTCAACATAATAATTTTAGCAAAACCAACCCCACAATGCATGCTGTTATTACACAATCACAGCAACCTCCACACAGGATACTGATGACAGACACACACACACATGCTTGCCAGTACTGAGATTCAAACCCCCTGCCTAGCCATGTATTGCTACTACAGTGCACTGCATTTATTGCATGCGCCACGGAGCTTATAGGATGGATGTTGTCCCAAGGTACTTCTAAGGTGAGGAACATCACCAGCCCTTATAAATACTGGCATTGGGTGTTATGTAGTGGGTGAGAGATCCCAAAAATAACTTTACCCTAAACACACATTTACATTTGCCAGGAGTGAGGTTCAAACCTCTAGCTAACAATCTTTATGGACCATTATGCTACGCATTTACCACATGCACCACTGACCTGACATGGTTTAGGGTTGGCAACAGGTGCTTCTAAGATATATGATATCTACAGGACTGCTAAAGTCTGGCTCTGAGATGTGTACTGGGTGTAAATGGGGCCAAAATCCTTGGGGTACACACATACATATGTATACACACAAACACTTGCCACAGATGAAATTCAACCCCATACCTGTGTAGGTATTGCTATTACATTGTTCTGCATTTATGGCATGCACCACGGAGCTTATAGGGCTAGCCCTTGTCCATAGGGGTACTTCAAGGTGACTGACAGCAGGCTTGCTAAAGTAGGGCAATGGGAGGTGTAGTGACTGTGAATGGCCTCAAAACCATTAATTTCTATACACACACACACAGTGTTTCACAGTTGCCATGTCTGGGATTAGAACTCCTACCAAACTAGTATGTTACACTACAGCATTATGCAGTTATCAGATGTGCCACAGAACGTATAAAACTATCCCTTATCCAAAGGTGTATTTCAAGGTGACTGACATCAGGAGGCTTGCAAAAGTAGGGCAATGGGAGGTGTAGTGACTGCGAATGGCCTCACAATAATTAATCTCTACACACAAAGTTTCACAGTTACCAGGTCTGGGATTAAAACTCCTACCCAACTAGTATGTTACACTCTAGCATTATGCAGATAACACACACGCCACATAGCTCATAGGGCTGGCCTTTGTCCAAAGGGATATTTCAAGGTGACTGACATTAGCAGGCTTGGTAAAGTAGGGAAATGGGAGGTGTAGTGACTGTGAATGGCCTCAAAATCATTAATCTCTAGACACACACACACAGCCAGTTCCAAAGTTGCCATGTCTGGGATTAGAACTCTTATCTAACTAGTATATTACACTAGTGCATCATGCAGTTATCGCACACTCCACAGAGCTTACAGAGCTGGCCCTTGTCCAAAGAGGTATTTCAAGGTGACTGACACCAGCAGGCTTGCTAAAGTAGGGCAGTGGGAGGTGTAGTGACTGTGAATGGCCTCAAAATCATTAATCTCTACACACACACACACACACACACACACACACACACACACACACACACACACACACACACACACACACACACACACACACACACAGTTTCACAGTTACCATGTCAGGGATTAGAGCTCTTACCTAACTAGGATGTTACACTAGTATATTACACTAGTGCATCATGCAGTTATCACACACTCCACAGAGCTTACAGGGCTGGCCCTTGTCCAAAGGGGTATGTCAAGGTGCCTAACATCAGCAGGCTTGTGAAAGTAGGGCAATGGGAGGTGTAGTGACTGTGAATGGCCTCAAAATCATTAATCACTGCAAACACACAGAGTTTCACAGTTGCCATGTTGGGGATTAGAGCTCTTACCTAACTAGTATGTTACACTATAACATTCCACAGTTATTGCACTCACCACAGAGCTTATGGGGCTGAAAATTGGCCAGAGGGTTATGTCAAGGTGACTGACATCAGCATGAGTGCTAACATTGGCAATGGGAAGTGCAGTGTGTGTGAATGGGCCATAACCCATTTCTCTGGAAACACACACACAACACTCAGTCATACACAGCTGTACATTTGACAGGACTAGGTATACAAATACTAGATGAATACTGATTTGTACTATCATGTTACACAGTTATCACAAGCACCACGGACACTATAGGGCTGAGGGCTACTAAAAGCAAATGTCTACAGTGATTGACATTGGCACATCATGTGATATTGTCCAATTGGATGTGTGGTGGGTGGGACAGACCTCATGATGGCAATCTCTTTGTCACTGTCTGCCTCTCTCTTCCCCACATTTCTGTGTGTATGTTTGAACTATTATAGTGTGTTGGCCTTGGATATGTGTGAGTGTTCCTATCCAATGTGTGTGCAAAGCATGAATGGTGTGCATTGTGGTGTATGTGCACATCTACGACTGACAGATAATAATATTCCACTGTTGTTGTCAGACATGGGCTTCCTTCATTTCTCTAAGTGCTGGAGCATGCCCAGTATGACCTTCTGTATTTTGTTGAAAGACACGGGCTTCATTTCTCTAAGTGTAGGATCATTCCCAGTATGACTGGCATTTAGTTTGTGAATCCATTCGAGGTAGGTTGAACTCCAGTACAGGATTTTGGCTTCTACAACTACAGCTAGCAACCTGTTTCTGCAGGATATCTGTAGATAGGTTGACAATATGGAGTCACAATGGGTGAAAGATAGTGGGATACTGTAACCATTGTGTCTGTGCTGCTTGTGTTACATGGTTGGTGTTAGCAGAGATATTCAGACATATGTACTCTTTTACACTGTGATGTATTATGTCAACTACTGACAGATATATTTATTTGCTCACAGTTATTTCCTGGGAAATACAAGATGAATGAAGCTGTGTCCAGTATTGTGGTCTGCAGCCTACATATTCTTGCACACTCATGCCATTCTGGAGCGGTAGCTGCAGACACTTGCTGATGGGTCTCTGTAAATGGTCCAGCACCTTGACTCTGTGGTGGCTGAAGATCCCCTGCTTGTACATCTATTGACATAACAGAATGGCCATATCCTGCTGTGGCCATAGCTCTCAGCTGTACAGATTCACCCAGGTTACCCAGAGGCAGGGCTCATATATCTGGTAATTTCCCCTTCACATTGTGGTTTACAAGCAGGTTTGTAGCCACCCATTACTGGGTTTGCAGGCAGGGGTAGTATGGGGACACATCATAACTTCAGACTTCACACACTCCATGGCGTCCATCCTTCTACACCACCCCACTCTGTTATTCTATCCTCTTCCTAACATTATGCGAGTGATATCTGAGAAGTATCTCTATTGTCCCTTCATCCCAGCGATATTTAGGCGTTGGTCCACAGTGCATGCAATAGGACATGGTGGACATGCTACTGGAATTTGTCAATATCTCCTTGCATTTGTTTTCTGTGGACTGTGTTATGTTGTTAGTTGGGACCACATGAGATAACATATATTGGCAGTACGGGTGAGGCACGGGCCTTTGACAGAGGACTGTAAGGCATTTGGTAGTGATGCAGGCCATCTGTAGCAGTCCAATGCATTCTGTCACTCCTACAGTCCCAGGCAGCAAGCCACTGGTTTCCCCTGTGGTGACAGGGTAAGTGTGCAAGGTGTTAATGGCAATAGTTCCTGTCCATATTAATCCATTGTTCTGGATGCTGGCAGGGTGCTGCTTACAGCTAGGGACACACTTGCATGGGACACCTCTTCAGCATGCTATTCCATGGGTATTCCCATACATAAGTGGGGGGGTCATACTGTACTCATTCCCAACAGCAGGGATATGACCTGTGATAAACCTGTGTCTGATGGTGGGGTGAGCTGAGTGCATGTGTGACATGGAAGCTTCTTGCAGCTGACTCACAGATATACCTGGGACATTCCCCTTATGCTGCCTTGTGCGGACACATAGGCAGTCTCTCATTACTTCATAACTGTGCCTTTTGTGGTCTGCCAGTGATTGGCCAGGTTACATCAGTATTCCATACTACACAGGCAACTAATGTGCTGCTAATCTGTATGCACAATTCCAAAGGTGTGTGCATTTGACAATTACATTTTATATACTCTGTCTAGGGTACTACTACCTGTGTACTGTGCGTATGTCTGGGCCCACATTCATGGCATGTCTATCTTTCAAATGGTAACAGATATTGACATTTGAACAATGACTATGGATGACTGCTGAATTGGGTCTTGCTGGGATGCATTGTAGTTGGCACTGCAGTTGGCAGAACATGGCCCTGTCATCAACAGTACTGGCCATAGGCCACTGGGACACAACCCAACATCCCTACATGATGACCACTTCCACACAATATGCAACACATAACAACCTAACACAGAGAGCCCTGCATATTGTACACATGCAACATTCTCTCCTGTAAATTGGGCCAGCTCAGGTAATCTGTGCTCCACTGTTATTAAACCCACACGTACATGTTACTGCATTTCTACATAGGATTGTGGGGGGGGGGCACACCTGATAACTGTAAACATTTGCTATGAATGTACTGGTATTTCAGGTACTCTGCTGCCTTCCATTTCGTTTTGTATTCTGACCTATCATGCAGACTAGAGGCATATCAGTAGAGTACAGATCTTAGGTTTTATTGACCTACATTTCAGTTTCAGACTTCTGACCTTTCAGAACTAACATACAACTGCCTGACCTGTTGTAGTCTGTCTGTGTAGGTCTGGAGGAGAGGCTGTTCTCCGTTGCCATCAATTGGAGGCCTTAGCACAGCCTTTCTTTGTGATCATCTACACCTGTCCTGCTGGCTGAGACTGTTGTTGGGTATGTGAACCTCACTGACACGCATGTGTGTGTCCTATGGACACACATTTGAGCCACCACATGCACTGTACTGGGATTTGTCTCCTTGTCTAGTACTGCCTACTTTGTTGACACCAGTATTTGTTATGGATTTCATGTTGCCTGTATAGGTGTCCACTATCTGCTGCCATCCCATTCTCCTCACTGTGGGTTGGTCATCAGCATTCTCATCCTCACCACCCTCAGCCTCTTCCACATATTGATGTATGAGAGCAACAGCAGCCCCTATCATTTTGTTAGATTTGTCAGGTAAAATGTTCCTGTCTGTGTGCACCGAGGGTGTAGAGTTTGTGGGAAAAACTAGAGTGAAAGGTGTTTGTATAGTTTATAGTAGTGTGCTGAGCTGGGCTGGGTTGCTGCCTGTGTAATTGGCAGATTCTGATACATTTCACCTGCCAGCTATGCTAGTTCTCCTTGATTGCCTTCCTACTGCTGTTTTCCCTTCCCATTGCCTTCCTGTTTAAGCCCTGAGGCACGCCGTGTATACCCAGTGCTCAGGTGTGAACAGAGCTGCTATTTCCTAGTATTTTTTTAGGCAATGTAAACACTGCTAGGCAGCCTCAGACACACACCCCTTCCTTAGCTGTGCTTAGCTAAGGGCAAACACGGGATGCAGAGCTCCAATAAGCTTACAGCATGCATGACACTCCCTCTTATGAGGTCATCTACCTGTTATACTTATACCATGGTGTTACTGCACCTACATGGTTGGGTGCAAGCTAACAGTGAGGGGAAATCTGTGATTCAGTATCAATCCCCTCATTTGCATAAAACTGACTGCTAATACATGGTTACAAAACTGACACTCAGCCTTCCCCCTTAGCAACCACTATTCAATGGTATTGTTGTCTTATGCATGTCATTGACCATTATGGCAGAATGCTGATTTTGGTTTAAAAGCTTATTTCCAACATTTTTTCTTATTTTCGGGCCAATCCTGTTTGCGCACCACAGTCCTACTCTTAAACAGCCGATATCGGCAAAAAAAAAAAGTTATTTTTTATAATTTTGCAACTATTTCCCATGGCAATGGCCATCTATTTGGCCATTGGCATGCCTACTACATTGAATACATGCTTTCTTTGGAGCTGTCATGCCTCCGTTTTGTAATTTGCAGAAATATATTTGGTTAGTAGCCAAATACATTTTTGCAGGTTACAATATTCCTGCATAGATGCCTGCCTGCTTCCTGGATTGCTAATTCACCTCATCTGCATGGTTTTCACTTGCAAATGGGGTAATTAGCATACAGGAGCTGTGTCCATGCAGTAATAGGGTAGGAGTGCCCATGCACGTCCCAGGAGCTCATTCCTGGATCACTTGTTGGCCATATTGCGTGCAGCAGCTCTTGCACTATTCCTGCACACCATGCAGAGCTTGCTGAATCCTGGGGATAATATTTACATATTCAGACTCTATGATCTTTCCTACCTGAAAACTTTGGAAGGCTGGTTCGGCTAATTGACGTTTCAGATAATTGACGTTCAGATAATCGACTCTCTACTGTATTTCTCTTAGAAACTTAGGAAGTTGATAGAATAACAGTTTTTTCATTAGTATGAAATTTTTTAAGGGTATGAAGTCTGAAGTGCAAATGCCTATCATTAGTTTCTGATTTCCATCCCCAATGATAAGAAACCAGCAACATTTTCCACTAGAAACTCACTTGTTGCAAATGTAACTTCTATTTTCTCACCAAAAAGCATGCTTTAGAAATTAGAGCACACATCATAAAATGATTTATTTCTTTCTGTTAGTACACAAGTCTTCTCTTCCCCAGTGGGGCTGCTCTTCCATCAGAAAATAAAATCCAATATTATGTTCACTGTTTGAAATCTAAATGGATTAACAGAACCATAATTTTTATGCAAATGAAATTGCTTACCTTCAAAAAAAACTACAGAAATTATCCCAATATATGATTTAATGACAATGCATTTATTTGTTTTCTGAAAGTCCAAGTGAACTGTAAGTTAAAGCAGTCCAGTACCAGCTTGTAGCAGGCTAGCAGTTACTGTTACTGTCTGTGATCACATTCACATTACAACACACCAGAAGAAAGCGCCACTAATATGTTTAACATTAACAATAAAAGGCAGGCTGCAACAGATTGTAGAATTGTTTTTGATTCCTTTGCTGCAGTTTCTAGGCATGCATATGCATCCTACTTTTTAAAATTCTTTTTCACTTACTTGAAGGAGATCGAGCTGCTGAAGAAAGCAATTTTTTTCATATTGGATCCTGCAGATATGGGTGGGCGGGTTCACTGAGCAGACTACTGGACTCTGCATACTGCTGAAAAGTTAGAAAATGTAATGTGCAATAACCATATTCTATTTTTTGACTCCCAGGTGTTTAGAAAACCAATTCTCACAGAAACTGGCAAGACAAACTCTTCCTGTGTGAGGTAGAGGCAGCTGAAGGTGCAACTAAGGCAGAAGTGCCACCTGATTTCTGAGCAAGTGTACACCTGCCCTGTACTTCGCCCTTATGCTGGTACAGCTAGCAGTTGTACATTCAGTGGGTCTGCACTGTTGAGGTTGGGCTCTCTGTGGGGTTAGAAAACTGGCAGTTTTGGATCGGGTTTATATAAGTAATTGATGTGACAAGTGCATTGATACAGTGTAAAATGAAAACTAAATTTCCATGGGCTTGTAATTACAGATAGCATGTGAAATTCACTTCAGGAGGAGCTGGTAAGTAGTTTGTAACAGTTCAAAAAATGAGCATTTGTTATCTATGCTGTAAAGTGAGCATGGCTTTAGATTTTTACAGATCTTGGCATTAGCATCCAGCCTCCTCAAATAATCATCCTTTAGAAAGCACATTGAAGTGTGAAGTATTCTAAGTGTCATGGTCGGATTGCCGCTTTAATAGTTTGTGTTGTGCAGAGGTAGGAAACTGTATCACAGGTATATTCTTCCTTGAAAAATGGCTAACTCGTTTTCAAGTCAACATTGTTTACACATGCTGCTTAGCTTTATTACCACATTCAGTTATGCGCACAAGATCTATCACCCAAGTCTTGAATGCAGTATATTCAGTCCAAACTCCTCGCAGGTACGGCAAGTGCCAAGGTCCAAAAATTCAGACATATCCAAGAAAAAAGGCCAGCACCAAATGGATGGTTACCAAATAAAAATAAATTTATTATATAAACATATCCAAACAACTAAGGGTGTCAAACACCCCCAGTAAAGTACAAAAGTGCTCTGTAAAAAGCAAGCAACCCGGTTTCGGCTGTGTTAGCCTTCTTCAGTGCACAAACCAAGGTAATGAAAAAAGAAAGCACATCAGAGCAGCAGAATTTATAGCATCTTAAAGGCATAGCAATCAGTTCATTATGTACTTATTGGATTCCCACTGTAAACATATTTAAAAATATTTAAAGATGTTCATTCAAACCAGGGCTGAAGAGACCACCCAATTTAATTATCCATTTTCTTTCCTTATTATTTAGAATTGTGTGCCAACCACATTTGAAGGACCTGTCCCTTTTGATTTTATCAATAACTGTAAAATAAAAAGAGGCAGAGGGATGCTTCAGTGTGTGTTTATAAAGTGCACTAGAGAGTTTATGATTCCTTATGTCACTCATGTGTTCCAAAATCCTGATACGTAATGGTCTGGATGTCTGACCCACATAAAAAAGCTGAACAGGGACAAAAGGCCAGATACACCACCCAATCCAAACAACAATTGGCCAAAAACTTTATATCAAAAACTTTATCAGTATTAGGGCTAGTGAATTCCTTGATTTTGAAAACTCTTGAACAATGTGCGCAATAACCACATGGATAGGTACCAAATAATTTGTCACCCAATAACGTATGTTGTATAGCTCCAGCTGAGACCTGAGAAGAATGTTTATAATGGCTCAAAAGTGAGCTTAAATTTTTACCATGTCTGAAGGAGAAAAAACATCTCTGACCCACCTTAGAGGCTGATTTTGTATCTGACAACAAAATGTTCCAGTGTTTTGGATGATATTCATAAAGGATTTAGTGTTGTGTCCATATGTAGTGACCATTCCCAAAACATCCTGGTCCTCTGATTTTTTGTCTTTATTCTTATATTGTAGAAGATCTTCCCTAGCTTGTGTGGATGCCCAATTGCTGGCCATAGTAATATTGCCCACTTTCTACCCCCTATTTTAGAATCGAATGGCTAGATCAAACTTGTATTTCTGGAAGGTATTATTATCAGAACAAATACATTTGACTCTCGAAAATTGAGATTTAGGGATGTTATGTATCACATGTGGTGGATGAAGGCTGCTGGCATGGAGTAAAGAATTGTACTGGGGATATTTTCTGTTTATTTCTGTACTCAAGGTGTTATCTTCATTTCTGGTGATAGTCACATCCAGAAAAGTGATTTGTTCCAAATCAAAATTAACCTTGAACTCAATCCCCCATTCGTTTTGATTTAAATATTCCACAAACTCCAAAATATAAGCCACATCAGCCTTCCATACTAGCCAACAGTCATCTAGGTATCGTCTCCAAATGTCTATTTCCCCCAAATAGATGTTATGATCAGGGTTATAGATCAGTTCAGCCTTCAGGTAGGCCATAAACAAATCTGCATAAATGGGGACAAAAGATGTCCCCATTGCCATACCCTGTGCCAGCCAATAACATTGTCAATAAAAGTAGAACATATTTTTTGTGAGGACCTGTTCAGTCATACATACCAAAAGAGTATTGAAACCTGGTGGATATAGAACACTTTGGTCCAACCAATATTGCAGAGCCAATAGCCCCACCCAATGTGGAATATTGGTGTATAAGGCAGTCACATCTAAGGTGCAAAGAAGCCAACCTGGTTCCAACTGAGTATTGGAGATAATACCTAGAAATTGGATGGTATCCTGGATACGTGATCTGATACAAGCCAGGAGTGGTTTCAGATAGAGAGTGAGAAATTCAGATAAGGGCTCAGTTAAACTGCCCCTCCCTAAAACAATTGGTCTTCCCGGCAGGCAGCAAGGATCCTTAGGTATCTTTGGTAAGAAGTACATATATTATGATCTAGGATCCTTGACCGTAAGATGATAAACATCCAATTGTGTATTAATGCCCTCCTGTTGTGCCTGAGAAAGAAACCTATCAATTTCAATTTTAAATGTTTTGATTGGATCAAGGGGCACGGGCATATAATACCTAGCATCCCCAAGCTGTCTCTGTGCCTCTGAATGATAACTGTCCCAATTCATAACTACTACTGCTCCCCTTTTGTCAGCTGATAATATGACTAGATCTTTATTTCTTAACTCCTCCAAAGCTGTTTGTTCAATCTTTGAGAGATTGTGATGAAAAATATCATATTCACTGAAATTATAATGTAGAACTTTGAGGACGGAGGATTGGAACAGAGACAGCTGACTAGACATCGGAGGCATAAATCTGGATGGTTGTAATTTAAAAGAAATAACCTCATTTCCACCACTGTTGGAATCAAAATGTACTTTAAGATTAATCAATCTACAAAAGGGAATAACATCAGATGCAAATGAATTCTCAGTCACAAAAAATCCAGAGACATAACTTAGACCTTTATTGAGTACTGAAATCTGGCCTGAGAAATCTCCACAGAAGATATATTATGTATATTGCTAAATTCACTCAACATTTGGTCATCACCTTGAGAATCTCCTCAAAAGTGTTTGGACTGTCTGTGTTTCCTCCCCCCTCTTCTGGACCTAGCCCTAAAGGGCGACCTGTACTATGTCTTTTCGTTGTTGGTGACTGTAGAAAGCGGTTGCCATCTACATCTGTAGCAGATGAGGAATCTTCCCTAGAGGTAAAACTAACTGTATTACGTGTCTTTTTGAAGATATATTTGGGTCTTATGCTTTGCTGGTAGTATTCTATTGGGATTCCTCCCTGCCAAGGGGCTCTTATAAGACATAAAAGGCTGACCTTTCTGATAGTCGCCTACATCACATTGGAATTTTATAATTTTCTTATCCTTTAGTCATTGTTCTAAAGATAATAAATCAGAACCCAACATATCCAATCCTTCCCTATAACTGGGTAGGGTTTCAAAATTTTTTATTTCAAGACAAAGATCTTCCGCTACCTTAATCCCATTATCAACTGTCCATTCATAATAACCTGTTAGTGCCTCCACAAAACCCATAGATGTATTCTGTTGGAATTTGCCCCATTCCTCCAATAAAGTGTCATCAGCCTGATAAACCAAAGATTGTAACCTAACTCTTAAGCCCCGAGGGGCAATGCCTTTGGTTCAGTATGCTTTAAATACTTTAAGATGCCAAACATTACTTCTAAGCCCCTTCATCTCCTTGGTTAGTCTTTGAAAAAACAGCTTACATTGTGTTGAAGGATCATATATATTGGGTTCAGGAAGTCCTTGAGTAACATCTCCCAAGCCAAATACTTGTAAATCATCCTTGTCAGATAATAAACCCCTGATGATGTTTGTCAAATCCATACCAAGCAAGTGGTACAATACCAAAACATATAGAAAAGATAAACTTAAAAAGCTTTGTGCCCACAAATAGACCCAGTTCAGAATGGTTATATTAAGCCAAAAAATAACAATATTAAAGTGCATAAAAATGCATGTGTATGCAACCTGTTACTAGACAGGTGTAGCAAAAATCACCAAAAGTAAAAAAAAAAAAAAAAAAACAGAACCCAAAGATCTGGATAAAACGGTCAAAGCACCAATAGTTCCTCTTTAAATAGGAAAAATAGTTATTGTTCTACATAAAAAATATATATGGTTAGTCAATAATATAATCAAGTGTGTCCAGTCCTCTCAATCCAAAAATAATATATATTCAAATTAGAACATAGGGGAACAATAATAGTCTTTGTGGGAAATAAACACAGGAACAAATCCAGCCGTAGAGAAATACAAAATTACGTTCCCCAGTTGGTTATAACAATAAGATACAATAAATAGATGCAGCATTTATATCAGTTTTGGATTTAATTCCTACATCCTAAGTGGTTGGCTTGTGTGTGTGGATCTATTAGCTTGGATTCTGCGAGCACAGTATGTTTTCAGATATTGGGAGATCCCTGTAAAGATTTGGTCTTTTGGTCGATTTGTGTTTTGGAATCAAGGAATAGTATTTTGCTTGTCTATCAATGTAGGATGGGTCCACATTTTCATTCTGGCATGGATTAAGGGTAATTATATGATATCACATCTAAGGGACTCTTTTTCGGCCATACATGACATTTTATTTTTATGTTAACATCCGCTATACGGCCGGAGCGGGCCTCTTGACTCGGGCATGGTTGAGTGTTTCCTCAGGGGTATTTCGCATGTAACAATATATATGTTCCTTATAGAAAAAGGGTGTTTGCCATTTTCAAAGTGAACTTACAAGAAGCTCACATGGTTAGGTGCAGAGGTTATACAATATTTTTGATGTTTTCATCTTTGTGGATTTGTTTATCAAAAGGGACTCTGCATTAACAATAATTGCCTGGGTTGGCCTTGTCTGACCCGAACTGCTGAATGCCTTTGGTGTGGTGGCACATATTCTTGGCAACCATTGATGTTTTGTTCTGCATTCCAGATAAAAACTTCTTTGTATTTGATTACATCTTTTGACTATTGGTTACAATCGGTCGGAAGCTTTTTTTGTGTACGGATTGTGTTTATTTGAGGGAGGTGAGAGAATTCCCGGCAAATGCTTCATCGTTTATGGACATATTAATGCAAGACAGTTTCACATTTTTCTTTCTAGCTGGACTCTAATCTGACTGTTTCGTTGCCTATTCAACAGGAGCATAAGGCAATGTTTTTGAATTTTGATGGTAAACTAACGGTTTGAAGGACCTTTGTTTTACGGATTAGTTAATTTTTGCTCAATAACAATCTATTGGGATAAACACCTGTATGTAGGAATGTGTTGAGTATATACATGGCATATCTGTACTTTATAGTATGTGGATTCTGTTAACATTCCTATTAGAAGGAACTTCATATCAAACAAATACGGCTTGGAGTCGTCCTTCTATATTGGAACTGCATTATGTATTTCGTTTTGCCATACATTTTCTTCATTAAGAATTGCTTATTGGACATTTTATTTGTTTAATTGACCAGGCTTCTAATATTATGTTCCAACTTAATTTTCAATTAGGATAGTCAAGTGCATGATTTTGTTAATTGTGGGGCAGTTTCAATTGTTTGTTTTAAACAAATGGACTTCCTACTGTGAAATTTCAGCATCTGGGTTCTCCCAAATGCATTTTTTATGTTAAATTCATCTTTGCCAACATTATAACTAGTCTTAAGTACTAGCATAAGTTCCTGTCAGCACAAGGATTGCTTATCAATATTTATAGATCTGGGCAATACGAAGCAAAGACAATTTGCCAGTTTACTAAGAGAATTTTTACATTTGGTGTGATACAGTCTGGTTATCTGTTATTCATTCATAACTTATAGGCAACATAGTCACATGAAGCCAGTTTTATGTATTCTGGTGGAGACCATCATTGTTATAAATATATTGATACTGCATTAGGCACTTAATTGGTTGGGTTCTTCCCACAGTTGTTAGCAACCCAATAGGTTTAGGATTATTGTGCATTGACCAAGGGTATTTGTATACCGGTCCCATTGATGACCAAAATATATTTAGTTTTCTCTTTTTGGTATATTATGACACTTGTCCTATCTTGGCTAAGGAGATTTTACATATAGTGTTATTGATATTTTGGTTCTTGGGGAGGTGCAATATTGGCTGTACTTTGGGTGTGTTGGTTGATAATGCCACATTGCGTTTCTTTGGGACACATAGCACATTACTCACCATTTGCGTTTTTACAGGTGGGTTCAGCTATTTATAGTGTCCCTTTGGCAACTGTGGATTGGGGTGAATACCCATTTTTGCAACCTATGCCAACCATTTTTTTATTGAGGTGAATACCCGGTTTGGTAAAATGGTGATGACAAGGAGATACTAGGTGTTATACAAATAATTTTTTTCACACCTTAAGCATTTTCTCTTATCTACAGTGTCTCTTTGGCAATTGTGGATTGGGGTGAATATCCCTTTTTGCAACCTATGCCGTCCATTTTCCATTGAGGTGAATACGCGATTTGGTAAACTTGTGATGACAAGGAGATAATAGGTGTTATACAAACAAATTTGTTTACACCTTACATAAAATATTTTCCTTTCATACCTTATATAAGTACAGCAGTTTGCACCTGGACTATTTGAATATTGTACAATAATTTTACTTATTGAATTATACATTTTGTAGTCACACTAACCAACTATGGAATTGTTGTCTATTATTAGAGGTCTCTCCTTGGATTCTGAGGACCTCAGAGTTTTTGGGTTGGGATCAACAGATGGCAACAATGGTTCTGCAATCCAGGACCCTGGTCAGCAGTGTAAATCAGCTTTTATTAAGCTTACTAGAGAAATGAAACAATTGAGAAGCAATGTATGGCATCTCAGACTATTTAGGGCTTATCAACAGAAGATTATTGTACCAAGAGGGCTTAGGATTAGGTTACGACTGATGGTTTCACAACCGGATCAATCATTGCTAGATCAATGCCTAGAAGTACAGCAACAAGCCTCTATGGGCTTTGTGAATGTATTGGCAGCCCATTATGAAAGAATGATAGAACAACAAACCAGAGAGGTACTCACCATTAGTGAAGGGTTTCAGAAGTACATGACCTTGTCATGTTATAATTCCTGCATCAATGAACTTAATCAGGACCTTTCAGAATTTGAAAAAATCCTAAAGGACAAAAAAATCAAAAAGTTCAGTAGAGATGTGAGTGATTATGATAGAGGGAAACCCTTCGAAATTCGTCAGAAGGTGAAATTTCTGACCCTCAATCATACTCCAAAAGGGCCTTGGCCAGCCAGGACCAAGTCTATTTTGAAAAAGTGGAATAGAGAATCAGTTACTTCTGAGGAGCACTCATCCTCTAATACAGATTGGGAAGATAGCCACACAAGTACGTCTCCAGTCCCCAAGAGGAACAATATCGGGAACAATTTGGAAGCGGAGTGTCCCTTAGGACTAAATCAAGAAAAAGAAGGGGGAGGAAACACAAAAACAAAGGTACCACCAGACCTCAGGGGAATGTTGTATATCATGACCAAGATTTAGATACGCTTTATGATAATGTACATAACATTTCATCTTTGACACTTACAGAATTAGATATCAAAGTTCTGAATTAAGGTCTCAGTTTTATGTCGGGTTTCTGTGTACCAGAGCATTTCTTTGTACAGGATCTGATTAACTTTTGCCGTATGTTTAATTTAAAATTATATTTTCAGGATTTGGAGGAGACTGGTGATGACAACATTGACCTCAGACCTTTCAAATTTAGACCATCAACTTTCAAACCACCTATGTTATCTACGGTTTTAGCTTTTCAAAACAATGTACTCAAAGATTTACATTTAAATTTCTATAAATATAATATCATGAAAGATAATAGCAGGGAGGAATGGTTGTGCATCGACAGACTTAGATTGAATAAGAACATAGTGATTTTGCTAGCAGATAAAGGAGGGTTGGTTGTCATTCAAGAGTGGGAGCAATATCATGCTGAAGCACAGAGGCAGATCTCTGATACTAGACATTACATGATCATGCCTCTTGAGCCAACATCAAAATTTAAAAATGATGTTGATCAGTTTTTGGATTTGGCTTTTGAGGAAGGTATCATCTCTCTGGCCATCAGTTACCAGTTAAAAGTAGATTATCCTAAACAACAATACCTATATTTATTACCTAAAATCCCCAAGGATCCGGATAAACCACCTGGCCGACCAATTCTTTCTGGCAGGGGCTCATTAACGGAGCTGCTCTCAGAGTATCTTATTATATATCTTAAACCTTTGCTTGGATTGGTTTGTGCCAGGATTCAGGATACTACTCAGTTTCTATCCATTATTTCTGAGATGCAATTGGAAGCCGACTGGCTTCTGTGTACTTTGGATGTCACCTCTCTATATACTAGCATTCCCCACTGGGCAGGTCGTACTGCCCTGCAATATTGGCTGGACAGAGCCAATTTTTATCAACCAGGTTTTAATACTCTTCTAGTACGTATGGCAGAGATGGTACTTACACATAATGTTTTCTACTACCAACAGCAATGTATCTAGCAGGTTCAAGGTACTGCAATGGGGGCATATTTTGCCCCCATATATGTGGATCTATTCATGGCTTACGTGGAGGAGCATCTTATTTATGACAACAGTCAATATTTTTTGAATGAAATTGATATCTGGCGCAGATATCTTGATGATTGTTGGTTGGTGTGAAAGGCTAATGTGGCATTCTTACTAGAATTTGTGGAACACCTCAATGAAAACAAGTGGGGTATTGAGTTCAAGTTAACTTTTCATGAACAGGAAATTACTTTCCTAGATGTTTTGATTAGAGGAACTAGTACAAACACATTGGAAAGTGAGGTTTTCAGAAAATTTCCACAATTTAATACACTTTTGCATGCCACCAGCTTCCACCCACAACATGTCATCAGGAATATTCCTAAGTCACAATTTCTTAGGATCAAAAGAATTTGTTCCAGCTCCTCCACGTATGGCCAATATAGATAGGACCTGGTTACCAGATTTAAAAACAGGTGGTATAGAGCAGGTGACATTTGCAGAGCCAGTTGTTTTGCCAATCAACAGGACAGGAACCAATTGCTCTCATATCAGCAGCGGTTAAGGGAAAATAGACAAGAATTGAGGCTTGTGACAACATATGGCAGAAACACCCGGATCTTTGTGGATATAGTGGGTAAACATTGGAATGTTTTACAGTCAGATATCAAACTTAGGGAACATCTGAATGACAACTGCTCTTTCTCTTCCTGTAAGGGCCATTCTTTGGGCTCATTGTTTGGTCATTATAAGAAATAGAATGAGGGTGATCAATTTCTAACTCAAAGAACAATCACTGGACATAAACTGGTGGGATGCACTCCATGTGGACACTGCACATATTGTCCTAGAATATTCAAGACAGATAGTTTTAGTAGCCACAATTCACCCATTGTTTATGACATTTAATTTTTTGCCAACTGCAATACCAGTTGGGTCATCTATCTAGCCAAATGTTTGTGTATGGCATTTTATGTGGGCCAGACCTCACGACCTTTGAAGTTTAGAATAGGGGAACATTTGAGCGATATTTGCAACAAAAAGCAATCTAGTGCTTTCTATAAACACATTTCGAAACATTCTATTGGGATTTTTGGATTTATGGTTATTGACTGCATTAGGTATAAAAGGAATGACAAAGCCACCTTACATAAAATACTCAATAATAAGGAAAAAAAGTGGATAGTCAAACTTGGGGGGGGGGGGATTGATCCCACCAGGATTAAATGAACATTTTTGAATTTATTTTTATCCAATCATGCAGTCACACACAAGATGGCGCTGTATATAAATTTATATCTTTTTCAGCAACTTTATATTTTTGTTTATATCACTGAAGAAGGCATCAGCCGAAACCGGTTTGATTCATGTGAATGGAGTTTCTATTTATATATTAAATTAGATTGGGACCCACTGTACATGTGCTGGCTCTTTTTTGGTTTGGACTTTGCCTTTTGCTTTGGAGCCTTGCACTTGCCATCCATGCAGGTTATCTAGTTGTTTGGTTATATGCCCATGCCCCTTGATCCAACCAAAAAATTTTTAAGTTGAAATTGATAGGTTTCTTTCTCAGGCACAACAGGAGGGCATTGTTACACAATTGGATGTTTATCATCTTACAGTCAAGGATCCTACATCACAATATATCTACTTCTTACCAAAGATACATAAGGATCCTTGCTGCCTGCCAGGAAGACCAATTGTTTCAGGGAGGGTCAGTTTAACTGAGCCCTTATCTGAATTTCTCACTCTCTATCTGAAACCACTCCTGGCTTGTATCAGATCACGTATCCAAGATATCACCCAATTTCTAAGTATCATCTCCAATACTCAGTTGGAACCAGGTTGGCTTCTTTGCACCTTAGATGTGACTGCATTATACATTTGGTCCTGTGATATTGGTTGGACCAAAGTGCTCTATATCCACCAGGTTCCAATACTCTTGGTATGTATGACTGAACATGTCCTCACAAAATTGTGTTCTACTTTTATGGACAATATTATTGGCAGACACAGGATACGGCAATGGGGGCATCTTTTGCCCCCATTTATGCAGATTTGTTTATAGCCTACCTGGAGACCAAATTGACCTATAACCCTGATCATAACATATATTTGCGGGAAATAAACATTTGGAGATGATACCTAAATGATTGTTGGCTGGTATGGAAGGCGGATGTGGCTTATCTTTTGGAGTTTGTGGAATATTTGAATCAAAACAAATGGGGGATTGAGTTCAAGTTTAATTTTGATTTGGAGCAAATCACTTTTCTGGATGTGACTATCACCAGAAATGAAGATAACACCTTGAGTACACAAATATACAGAAAATATCCCCAGTACAATTCTTTACTCCATGCTAGCAGCCTTCATCCACCATATGTGACACATAACATCCCTAAATCTCAATTTCCAAGAGTCAAATGTATTTGTTCTGATAATACCTTCCACAAATATAAGTTTGATCTAGCCAATCGATTCCGAAATAGGGGGTATAAAGTGGGCAATATTACTATGGCCAGTAATTGGGTATCCACACAAGCTAGGGAAGATCTTCTGCAATACAAGAATAAAGACAAAATATCAGAGGACTGGGATGTTTTGAGAATGGTCACTACATATGGACGCAACACTAAATCCTTTATGAATATCATCCAAAAACACTGGAACATTTTGTTGTCAGATCCAAAATCAGCCTCTAAGGTGGGTCAGAGATGTTTTTTCTCCTTCAGACATGGTAAAAATTTAAGCTCACTTTTGAGCCATTATAAACATTCTTCCCAGGTCTCAGCTGGAGCTATACAACATATGTTATTGGGTGACAAATTATGTGGTACCTATCCATGTGGTCATTACACACATTGTTCAAGAGTTTTCAAAATCAAGGAATTCACTAGCCCTAATACTGATGGGGTTTTTGATATAAAGTTTTCGGCCAATTGTAGTTCAGATTGGGTGGTGTATCTGGCCTCTTGTCCCTGTTCAGCTTTTTATGTAGGTCAGACATCCAGACCATTACGTATCAGGATTTTGGAACACATGATTGACATAAGGAATCATAAACGCTCTAGTGCACTTTATAAACACACACTGAAGCACCCCTCTGCCTCTTTTTACTTTACGGTTATTGATAAAATCAAAGGGGACAGGTCCTTCAAATGTGGTTGGCACACAATTCTAAATAATAAGGAAAGAAAATGGATAATTAAATTGGGTGGTCTCTTCAGCCCTGGTTTGAATGAACATCTTTAAATATATTTAAATATGTTTACAATGGGAATCCAATAAGTACATAATGAACTGATTGCTATGCCTTTAAGATGCTATAAATACTGCTGCTCTGATGTGCTTTCTTTTTTCATTACCTTGGTTTGTGCACTGAAGAAGGCTAACACAGCCGAAAGTGGGTTGCTTGCTTTTTCCAGAGCACTTTTGTGCTTTACTGGGAGTGTTTGACACCCTTAGTTGTTTGGATATGTTTAAATAATAAATTTATTTTTATTTGGTAAACATCCATTTGGTGCTAGCCCTTTTTCTTGGATTTGCAGTATATTCCCCATGGCAAACTGGAGTGCAAACTATCCAGAGCACATTTATGAACAATTGCTGTCCACACAGGCTACCTCATCTCTGCTCATCTTTGCTGCTGCTGCTGCTGCTGCTGGCTGCTGGTATTCCACTCCACAGTCTCCGAGACCCAATGGAGTTGTTTGGCCAAGTCTAATAGGCTGCAGTCTGCCTCTGGAAGCTGATGCATGGTGAAGTCAGCCACAACTGTAAACTTTTACAAAAAAAAAGTAGAACATAAATTGGAAATTGAAGGGGCCACTTAGGAATTCATGCCACCCCATTATTTTGACCTCAAAACCGGTAAATACCAAGGAATTCTGTATGGTTGAGAGGTATGGAGAGAACTTCTAAATACTTATTTTGTGGTAACAGTGTGGGGTTGCTGACTGGATTGCACATAAGGAAAAGCATAAAGATGAGGTGACAACAGAGGTGGGAAGTTTGAGCTAAACTTGCCTGCAAGTGTATTCATGATATCATTTGAGCATGAGCAAGTGGTGCCATCTGATATCAACTCAGTGTAGTGCTGTGTATTGTTCCTGATATTTCTAACATAATTGAATAAGGCTTTGTGATTATCTTTGCTGGTGATAGCAACATTCATTTCATACCTGACATTGCTGGTTTTGATATATTGTTTAGTTCCTTTTTCTGAAATCACTTTTAGAGTGGGAGGGGATGGATATCAGCATTTTTATGGCCAGGAGTTTTTATCTCTTGTTGTAACATTTATTTGTACTTGCTCATCCTGTGACTCACATTTTGCGATACACAGGGTTCCTGGATGTAAGGCAGATTTACTAGAGCCATTGGTGATCATTGCCATTTAATTTATTAATACTGGAGATCCACCAAGGGGGTTGTTTCTGAACTTGGCATTGTAGTTGTGTTGAATGGGAAAAGAGGCCTCAAAGCAGGAGTTTAGGTAGAAGTAAAAATCAGTGGTAAATGTGGTTGTTTTAGCTATGGAATCCTTATGGGTTTGGAGCTTGCTGTAAAATATCACAAGACCAAAGCTAACATTATGAAGTTTGCTTTGAAGAAGTCTCTGAAGACAGTCACAGTTGAAGACATCTTTGGGTGAGATCTTCTTGAGAATACTATGGCACACTGCTCAGACTGGACTAGTGAGGGGATAACTACAGGTTCAGTGCATAATGGTACCACACTTGTGAAACCTCTTCTAGAAGGTTTGAACGCCTAGTATGGATAGCCAATAGTGGTATAGCTAACTGTTTTGGTCCCTGGGTCCATCCTCTGATACATATCTGTATCTATCTATATCTATATCTATCTATTATCTATCTAGCTATATGGGTCTACTTCACATGATCGAACTTTCAAATGTTCGAATTCCATATGGCCAAGACCATATATATATGGTTTACCTTCAAAATGTTGATGGTCAGAACATTGAAACCACTTCCGCAAACTCCCACCTGCGTCTTCTCAAAACCTCAAATGCCAATGTTCCAAACCTCAACATTTCGCCCACTTTCTGACCCATGTTAGAAGATTTGGCGGTAATAGATATATATATATATATATATATATATATATATATATATATTACAAAACAAACTTTATAACAAATTAGCTAGGTGAAAGAAACATACAAAACAAGTGTATTTCAGTGGTTTCTTTCTTTAATTGCAAGAACTTCCTCAGAAATGAGAAAACTGAAAAGTACACTGCAATAAATACAGTAAAAACTGACAATCACACATAAAACATGAGTAATATCCAGCAAGGAATGCAACCTAATAAGAAAACCTTATTAGTTTTCAAAAAGCTAATAAAAATTTAAAAGATCTATATGATCAGGAGGAAGTGGTGCTCGGGGGAAAGAGCTTGATAGCCTAGTGGAAGGGGGAGGGACTGGTTCACCTACACCTTTTGTGTTTTTGTTGTATGTGTGTATATATATATATATATATATATATATATATATATATATATATATATATATATGTATATGGGTCCCCTTCAAAACATCGTAGTACCAGAATATCGAGTCCTGCTTCAGCGAGATGACCTTGCTGAATCTTTAGTACATTGATCTCCCAGAACAGCGAAAATCAATGCTGGGAAAAGTACCACTTGGCCACCATGGTGAACCTTGCCCTTTCTCTACTGTAGTGCAATCTTGGAGTTGGTATATTTAGTTAGGGTGTGTGTGAGGGGTGTGGGGGACAAAGGTTTTGTTGTTTCACTGTTTGTTGTTTTGACCTGGTGGTCAAGTGGTTCTTTTCCTGGGGTTAATTTTCGGTGTTCTGGGAGTTTGATGTACTAAAGATTCTGCAAAATCATCTCAGTGAAGCGGGACTCGATATTCTGGTAAGTCGTTTTGAAGTAGACCTATAATAGACCCTATTTTAAATGTTGTAAACCATAGACATGGATTCTTACAAGTCAAATGAATAACTCTTTCCAGAAAATAATATATACCCAAACTATGTGGGGAGGCTATGCCCTCCAAACCCCCACACCCCCAATTATGTATACTAACTCCAGGATTGCACTACAGTGGGGAACAGGGCATATACCTATTTAGACATAATGAGTTTCAGTCAAATGTGTTTTCAGTGACGCCAGCTTTCAGTAAATTGTGCTCAGGGAATTCATTTTCAGTGAAATGAGGTTTTGATGAAATGAGTTACAGGGAAATATATATATATATATATATATATATATAAAATTATGTCATAAAATAGCAAATGCTCAAAAGAGCCAACTAAAACAAAACACTCATTTTTAGATAGGATCTAAAGTGATTATGATCAAAAACCACAAAAAAGTAACATTGCACCCCCCCACACAACCTGTGAATTATATATACCAATTGGGGAATCAAACAACATCAGAGTAAGCGCAAATTCCCTGACCCTGCTACAGTGCTATACTACACAAAAAGCAGCTGGCAGGTTGAAACACAATAAAAAAGGAGCATTCTCTTTTCTGAGCTTTCGCTCAACCCTTACTTACTACAGCAAAAAGAATTTGCTCTTCTGACAATTCACTGTTTTGAACTGCAATCATATACATGTGTGTGTGTGTGTGTGTGTGTGTGTGTGTGTGTGTGTGTGTGTGTGTGTGTGTGTGTACGGATGTAATCATATATATCTAGCTCTCTCTCTCTCTATATACATATATATATATATATATATATATATATATATATATATATATATATATATATTTATTTATTTATATATATATATATATATATATATATATATATATATATATGTGTGTGTGTGTGTGTGTGTGTATCTATAACTCTCTCTCTCTCTGTGTGTATATATATATATATATATATATATATATATATACACATACATATCTAGATTGTGGATGAGGCTGGTGTGGTTTTTTTGGGTAGAGATAGTGAAGGAGAAGATATTCTGTGTGTGCACTTACGGAACCCGAGAAAGATCAGCAGGGAGATTCAGTAAAGCCTATACAGTCGTTTTTCACTGCGAGCACATCGCTGCATGATGTGCACATGGCCGCAGAAAATTTTAGATTTGGTAAGCACCGTGTAGAGGCGCACACCACCACGCAAACAGGGTAAACACTGTGGCATACTAATTACAGCTTAAGCAGCCAAATTGTATGCTAATTAACCAATCCAACATGGTTTCACTATTCAACAAGCTGTAAAGCATCCGTGTAGACTCCGTTCTGTTTTTTCCTGTGGATTCCAAAATCTTTGGAATGCAGACATGGAAAAGAGTCTACATGGACAGAATGTTAGGGGCTCTTGCTGATTTCATTCATTTGCATGTGCTACAGGCCAAAACCAATGATGCTGCTGCTGCCAATAGGCCTAGGCTGAGAAGGAGAAGAGTTTTTATGCCCCATTTAACTTTTCACAACCTGCATGATGTGGAAATCGTGGAGCTCTACAGGATGGACAGGGACACACTACAGAAACTTTGTAAACTCTGCCATCCTCAACTCAGAGCCAGAGCCAACAGAGACCAACCCATTCCACTGGAAACAAAGGTATGTGTAGCCCTTAGAATCATAGCTACAGGTGCCTTTCAGAGAGAGGCTTTTGAGGGGAGATCTATGCCTGGCAAACATGGCATTGTCAGACTCCATTCTGATTGACCTCCTGTATATCCACAAAACAAACAGCACCAGATTTACCCATTCTAAAGACTTAAACCTTGCCTGTGATATAAATAGACCTGCTGGAGACAGGTATGTATCCCAGAGATTACCCTGTCTCTGGAACAGGCTCCCCATCTATGTGAAGCAGAGTTCCTCCCTAACCCAATTCAAGTGCAACTTGGGCAATTGGATGGGGAACAGGAAATTCATCCCTGGTTTGGCACCCATGATACTACTGGACACAGGCAACCTGTAAATGGTTCATCTTCCAGGCCTCTGCTTGCAAATGTTTCATCTTCCAAACCCCTGCTAACACTTATCAAGGGTATCAGAACTTGGTCAGTAATTTGGGATACATGGCTAGGCTTAAAAAATCCCTTGTGGTTGTTAGCCTAGTATACACCTATGAACCTATGAACCGACAAGGGACATGCTGGGAGTGTCACAGGCATCAGCATCCTGGATCCTCCACCAACTCCTGAATGCTATGTTCCAACATGCCAGTGACCACATACATTTTCCCGGTAGTTCTGAGGAGAGGGCCATAAATATGCAGAGTTCTACCATGTAGCACACTACCCTGAAGTACTGGGTGCCATAGATTGCACACATGTAGAAACTAAGACACCATCCAGGAACAGGGTAGGCTCTACATTAACAGAAATGGCTACCACTCTATCAGCTGCCAAGTCATATGTAATGCCAAGGGAATCATCTTGAACATGTATGCTGGCAACCCAGGCAGTTGCCACCACTCACATATCTGGCACACCTGCCAACTGTACCAGATCTTTGCTAGGGGGGATATCCCATAGTGGCATTTACTGGAGGATGCAGTGTATGCATTGGAACTGTGGCTGATGATACCCATCAGAAATGCACTCACACACATGGAAGAATGAAATAATGAGGCACACATTTAAACAAGAAATATCATAGAGTGTGTGTTTGGCCTGCTGAAGTTACGTTTCTGGTGCCTTGATACATGTGGGAGCCCTGCAGTATAATTGCTGCACATGTACAGAAATATTCATAGTATGTGCCATGCTACACAACATCATCCTGAGAAAACAGCTTCAGTAGGATCAGAAAGAGGAAGGGGCACACATCCCACCACCAATGCCAAGACCACCACATCCACAGGCAGATGAGGAGTCAGTGGGGTAACTGCCAGCTGCTGTGGGTGTAGGCAGATTTAGCCATGCACAATATGCCCTTGCATTGGTTAACAGACAATGCATAGCACACTCACTCACCACCTAGGGGCCTAAAACCTTCCTCCTACTCACATACTGTACATATAACAACACTGATGTCAGGCAACTCACACAACCTTTACCTCCCCACTTATCGGCTACATACTGCATGCATCAGACAGAGTCAGCCCTGAACTAACACTGTGGCAACTGCTGCATTTACAAGGTTAAGTTCTGAGCCTGGAGTGCATTGTTTGATAATATGACTGAGTGGCATATCCTTGTATTTCATTACTTGGTCCAGTAAGTTAGTAAAAGGTGGAAGATCTGTACAGAACTTACCTTAACATGTGACAGCAGAAACTTATTTGACTTATAGATGTCCATTACTGAGCAGGCCTCAGGCATTAAAGAGTCACAAAGTCATGCCTCTCAAAAGTATTGATGATCACTGCATGCCCTCAGTTTAACACCATATGTTTGTATTGGAAAATGATTAAAGAGAGAAGTTAGAAAGCAATGATACACATTGCAGTTTCTGATTTCACAACCCTCACAAGATCATTCACAATAAATCTGGGAAATGTTGATGCCATCAACTATCTAACTTTCCAAGGCCAATATAAGTTAAAGGTACAATTACGAATTCAACACCACAAATACAAATATACTAAACATTAAGTTAGCTTTGCACCCTGAGCATCAGACAGAAAGCTTTTGTTTCTCTGAATCCAAAAGACGGAAAACAGGGATATGGCACAGTTATCATCACTTGCACAGGGTTTTGTGGGGGGGGGGGGGCAGGAAGCCTAAGATGACACAAAAGGTCAGTGAGTGTGTGTGAGTTAGAAAGAGGAAAAAGCAGACATGTGGATAAACCAATAAATGACCAGTGAGACAAAATGAGTAACTGTTGTGTGTGTCTGTAGGGGTCCTCCAGGTAGAATCTGTGTGTGAGTGTCTGCATGCACACAGCCAAGCTCTGTACTGGCTCTACATCTTGCTATGTTGGACAGCTGTGAGCCATATATCGTAGAGGTGGCAGTTCATTGTTGTCATCCCCAACCATGAGAACTGGCTCTGCCAGGAGTTGCACTGGCATGTCGATGCCCATGGCCAGATGCAGTGCTGCTACCTGAACATGACTGATATCTGCTAGATGAGCCCCCTTCATGGGGATGCCTAGGACCATGACCCCACACCTGCCAATCTGGGTGTGGACAGCACACTGACTGACAGAGCAGTGGAGGTACTGCCATTATGGGAGCATGATCATGCACGGCCACATTAGCTGACAGCAGATGAAGTGGCTGTCCTATGCCCAAGAAGATGCCATTCCCCTCCCAGTAGACATTCCATCCCATATGCTGCTTGTTCCATGACAGGCAGCCCTCAGTCCATCACAGACACCCCTCATTCCAGTGTGTCATTCATTTGATCCAGTGAATTGGCAACATGGTGGAGGCAGTCATGCATGTCAGACTGTGCCACATGCACAACTCTGAGCATGTGTCTGTAGCACCTATGGGAATGTACCTATGTCTCCATGACGGTCCTAGACATACACTGAGTGGCACATGAAGAGACACCTGCAACAGGTGGAGGAGGGACAGTATGCCCCCTCGGAGCACCCCTATCAATCCTCCTGCGTGATACCTCATCTACATTTTGGTCATGGCCAGACTCAATAGGCACTGAAGTCAAAGTAGCCACACTTCCCTGATCATTGTCCTCACCCTCCACCTGTCCAATATCTGTGGGCTCACTGGACTGGGTAGGCATAGGCCTACTGGCTGTGTCCAATGGAAATGCAGGTGATGGCTGTATGTCAACCTCTATGTCAGATTCAACTTCTGCACCACTTGACCTCAGTTTGGCCACCATCATCATCAGAGTCTGCTGATACACTGACATCAGGTGGCACAGGGCCCACACTCCCACTGTCATAATCACCTGTGATAAAAAGCAAGAAACACAGGAATTAATTAATACCTGCACTACTATAGTGCAATATATCCTAACAAAGTAACAGTACTGCCACTATTACAGACAGTACAGCAATACACACAACAGGTCTGAAATCAACATCACATACTACAATATTTCTTTAAACTGCTCAACAGTACCATCTGCAGATGAGATATTCTTATGTAGTCCAGATGGTCCTGGAAAAGTAGCAAGAGGTCAGGGTAACACATCACAATTAAGAATAACACAGGGGGTAATACATTTACCCCATTATACATCCATTAACTATAATTTCAACAAGAATGTGGCTGACAACTCTAATCTAAACTTATAACTGTAACAATCATCAATCCATCCCAAAAAAAACGTGACACAGAGTTAACTTATTGATTTCAATTATTTTACTATACAACAGTATTCAGCTGTTTAGATACCAAAGCCTACCTGGAAGCTCTTCCTGGGATGTGCCTGCTGTCTCAAAAACTGTTGTTCTGACATCAAGGACATGCTGTACTACACTCTCCTGGGAGCTGTCTGGATCTCTGATATTGGCCAGGAACTCTTCACTGGGGGTTAGTGGCAGTTCCCTAGCAGGCCTTCCCCCAGTAACCATCTGGTCATGCCCACTGCAGCTGCTCTCCTCTGTGCAGATGTGATCATGACAGTGGCCCTGGGTGCACCTGCTCATATGTCCTGCCATGGCCACCAGCAGCATTGACATCATCTACTATCTGCCACCATATCCACTTCTTAAGTGCCATATCTTCAAATCCCCTTCCCAGCAGAAAGGCACCATGTTGCCTAAAGCCATCCACAATCATTTGGTTATTGACATCAGTGAAGGGGGGGGTCTCCGTGGATTGACACACCTGAGTGGCATACTTGTAGGTGTCCTAAAAGACAACAGAAGGATAATACACATAAGTATCACATAACTACAAAATAACTGTTTCCAGATAAAAGAGAAAAGTTTGCCAATCAGTATTACCCACTGGAGAAACATAAAACAGTCTAGAGATGTGAAATACTAACAACAGGCAAGATGCAAAACAAGGAGAGTAACAAGAGCAACATACCCATGTTTGTGCCATAATGGTAACTCACCTTTGCTTCCCTCAGAGCAGTGTATCTTTGTTTGTGCCATAACAGTTACTCAACTGTACTCCCCCAAAATAACAGTCCACCCTTGTTTGTACTATAATAGTAACTCACCTTTGCTTCCCCAAAAGAACAGTCAATCCTTGTCCGTGACATAACAGTAACTCAGCTTTGCTCCCCCACCCAAATCAACAGGCAAATGATGCATTTTGCTAACAAACCATCTTTGAAATGCTAAAAGCCCTATCAAATGACCTGTCCCTGAAATATTTGCATGTATTTATCACACAGCATTCCATTTTCATGTATTGGCAATCATATATATGTCTGAAATGGCTTGACAAAGATGCCCATGCCATCAGTACACTTCTAACTAATGCATACAGATAAAAGTTTAAAAGCCTTTGCTTCAGATTTTTTTTTAATTCATCCCAACATCCACAGTATGTAGGTAACAAAATGGAAGCATACCTTCTGAAAATCAGTACTCCTCTGTAAAGATATATCTTGAAAAAAAAGTTTTTTGCAGTCTTCCAAACATAAATGACTATCCTCACCATCACTTTGCCTAGCTAAATGGTTGCCTTTTTTATGGTGTAGATTCAGGGCTGTTAGCATGGTGAAGATGCAAATGAGGTGTGAACTCATTAGAATTGCTCAATCCCAAAAAAATTGGATCCATGTAGGAGATGTATACATATGCAGGCACCCTCTCAGTGTTTGTTTTTAATGGATTGTAACTGTGAATGATCAGTGGTTGTGAGAAGGAAAACACAACAGCATTGCAGGCTGCCTTACTTCCAATAGGTGTGCCAGGTTAGATCTACAAAGTGTTAGATGTAAGGTTGGAAATGTAAGTAAGCAACGCACAAGTCACAGGTTGCATTCCTTGACATCCAGCCTGCCCTTCATTTGTTAGCAACTGCATATGATATTATTTCCACTTAATATCCTCACACATTTTAAGATCAATTATATAGAATGACTTTCATACTGTATGTATCAGATTACTGTTCAGATAAATAAAGAATGGCCAACAAGCACAGAAATGTAAGGCAAAGCTCTATATTTTCAAGCAATAATCATGACAGGTTGTGTGATCACTAAGTGCACTACATCCAAAATAATACATGTACAAATAACACTTGTATGGTTTGAAATCAGTGTAGATACTGTTGCAGTTGGTTGCGTGCATATTGATTTAAGTTTTTTGCAACAAAGCTGTTTATGTAACAAAGAGGGATAAGGCACCCATCCTGTGTTCTGAAGGTGCACTGAATTGAGAGTTCTAATCCAGACCTACGTAGAACTATCTCATGTGTACTGTTATTTTCTAATGTATTTGTTTAGATTGATTTTCCTTATTTCAGTACCTCACCCTTTTCCTTTCTTTTCTTTTTTTTTTTTTTGGGGGGGGGGTGGCCACTGTTTGCATGATGTGCTGCTTAGTGCAAACTGGACAACTGGCCAGGCAGGACCCAGACAGTCAAAAACAGAAGCCGGATGCTTTCAATTAATACTATTAAGCATTGCACAAACCTGATAAGTGACATTGCACAGTGGTTAACAACAAGACTTTAAGAATGATTAGTAAAACAGTAAATGGCCTATAACTAGTCCTGTGGCAGCAGGTGTAAGTGTAGGGGTGGAGTACAGATGGTTCTGGGTTTTAGTACAATGTGTGCAACCTTTTTTTAGTGTCGTGACATTGCAGTTTATAACAAAGAACTGCAACATAGACAAATGTTTTCTCATCCTTCTTGTGGCAACAGGTGTAAGTGTAGGACTACCATACACATGGTCCTGGGTTCAAATACAGCATATTCCATGCACTTTTACTACTGTTCCCCTTCCCATTATAGTCACTTTCACTTATAACACTTGACATGGTTTAGCTGATATTAATTATTTGTATGAAGCTGAGGCACTAGTATTGTGTCAGTTATGTATTCATTTATCTATGTATTGTCACATTTATTCTTAAATATATGACTGTGGGTATAGTGTGTAGTATATTCCTGTAAGTATATTTCTGCTATCTGGACTGTCATGGCCTTCCCATTTGTCTAACACACATACTCAACTGCCTGCACATCCAATAAATTTGAATTTGCTCTGCTTGCCACTGCTGCACTTCTCTTACAATCCCGCAAACATGGTGCTCAGAGGTGCATACTGCAGAGCATCATGTTTCCCTGATGGCAGAGTGCAACAATTTCAAACAGTGTGCACACTCCCAGTAAACAGGATGAATTGGAACAGGTAGGAAAGCATCAGTCTCCATTGCTCTAGATCCATGGCAAACATGGCAGACATTTGGGGTGAAGTGCCCAGGAGTCCAAGAATTTTATTGGATTCCTAATTAAGAACCACAGTGCCAAGCTTTTACAGGGGGACTATTTTGGTTGCCAGTATAAGTCGGAAGCTTGGGATAGTTTAGTCTGGGCTGTAACCAGTGCCTCAGTATCCCCAGCACTGGTGAACAATGTAGGCATCACTACAATGACCTCAGTAGGAGGAAGAGGGATAGCCTCAACCATTGGATAGTGGAATTTAAGACTGTGGACATCCCATACCTGTGTAAGTGTCAACTACAGAGAGTACTTGTAAGACTTAAAAGCTGAATATAGGCAAGACTGGTATTCATAATGGTATTCTGTTCTGCACGTGATCGTGAGGTAAATGTTCAAACTCCTGGGGCTAGATTGGCAAGGATGAGGGAAGCATGTGGTATGAACACAGCAGAATTGTAGTGTTATTCTAGTATTAAAAGTTAAAGATAGCTTTTTTGGTATTTTATAAAGTTGTATCAAATTGAGTATGCATATCTCAAATGTAAAAGTAAGTATGCATGCATTAGTCTTTAGCACAAACCAAGAGTCCAATATTACAATATCAAATTGAACATGCATATCTCAACTGTAAAAGCAAGTATGCATGCATTAGTCTGTAGCACAAACTAAGAGTACAATATCACACTTTAGTCAAAGGTTGTGGGATCAAATACCACACTTCCCAACTATACCATTCTGTTAATTTTGTAATTTATATTTAAATTAAAATTAAAACCTCTATACCAGTGGCACAAATGCCCTGCTGTAAAGTGTAATCTGTATAATTGAAACACACATATGTGCAATATATGCACATGTCAAGGAGTACTTGCTGCAATCTGTAGTATAGTGTGCATCTGTTAGGAGCTGGTAGTCTTAAAAGTAAAAGTTATCTGTTTGGAGTCGGTAGTCTTAAAAATAAAAGTTAAGATAATAGAGTCAATTAACTGTATCAATGCATTATATGTCACATATAAAGGTATTAATCATATCTCTTTTTTTCTGTCACCCCAATGCTTATCTTCTCTTTTTTTATTTTAATTTTATTTTATTTATTTATTTATTTATTTTTATCATGTGCTGTCAAAATGTGTCCATGTCATCTTATGTGTACCACATCACTAAATGTTCCACAGCACAGCGGGTAAGGCTTGCCCCACAGGATCCACCTGCTCCCCCTCCACCAGCTACAGTATTGCTGCTCAGCACATCTGGGTGCCAACCTGGCAGCACTGACTCTGCTGCCCCTGCACTACATGCCCCCTCAGGTAGTCTTGCCCTGGAGGCTAGTCCAGTGGTACCCTCCGGGAACAGTGGCAGAGGTGGTGAATTGCCAGGGATGGTGCTTAGGGTTGTAAATCACACTGTTGGTGCATGCCTATGCCAGCTGTAGGGGCTGCTCTCCCTCATTTTAGGTAATACCAGGAGGACAAGATGCAGATATCAGGAACTCCAGCCAGCAGTGGAGTGAGGTGACTTTAATGGCAGTCCATTGGGTGAGAACTCACTTCTCACTGTCACCCAGCATGATGATCATAGGTTCAGGATCTCCCCACCATCACTCCAATCCTGGTGTCCCCCAACATGTTGTGTCCATCACCATGCCTGTCTCTTGTCTTGTTTGTTTTGTCTGTCTGCAATTGCTTTCTCACCTACTCAACCTACCTCACCCAGACATTCCTACATCCCTTCCCCAGCATTCTTCTCTATCTCTCTCTCAAAACAAAATCACCCTATCCATAGCTCTCCATCTTGCACAAGTGTCTTCTTGACACACTTGATTGATTCCAATTGGTTATAGACCATGATTGTGTTGTGGTCACCCCTCTCTCTGGAGGCGACAGTCTAAATTCAGTTAATATTTTGCAGATATGTTCACTTTACACTGTTAAAGAAATGGATAGCTATGGTTCTTTCCTACCTCCCTCCTGTACATTCCTGCCCTGCTTTCCCTTTGTTCTTCCCCCTGCTTGTCCCCATTTCACCATTGTTCTATCTTCCACATTTATTTTCTTTAATGCATTATTGCTTGATGATGCACATCACTCACCAACTAGCAGCAACAGTAATGTAAAAGTAGTTAAAAGTATTACATACAGCTGCATTCGAACCCAGTACCATCTGGTCCCAAAAAGGGATGTATCACTGCATTAACTACATTAACATCTGCTGCCACAGAGTCACTTAAGCATCAGGTATATTCCAGAGACTCTATACTAACTGTCAGACTTTGTTCTTCCCCCTGCCTTTTCCTCACTTCATCACTTTCCTATCTAACCCATTTTAACACCTTTAATCTGATCAAAAATAGAATCTCACATTACATACATAAGTAGCAGAAAAAAGCAATGGACCCCTTCACTTTTTGGACTCCTTGTTTGTGAGGAGGTGCTCATTGAGCACCAATGAGTAGTGATGGTGAGCAGCTGCAAAATGCAGCAACATATCTCGTATAAACAATGCATGTCATTGCATTATCACTCTGTAATGAAAAGTATTTTAAAGTATTAGATACACCTGTATTCAAACCCAATACCATCTGGGCCAAAAAAGAATGTATCAATGCATTAATATGTTCTGCCACAAAGTCAGTTAAGCAACAGCTGTATTTCAAAGACTCAGTACTAACTGCCAGGCTTTAGCAATGTGGGTCACATTTGTGCAGTGCTTACCTACGAGCAAACATGTATCTCGCATGCATATGCACTTTGCTAAACATCACGCAAACCCACTGCTTACTGCACTCTGGAAAATTTATATTGTGCCATATTACTGCTGTTTACTGCCCATTTCCTATGTATAACATGAAATTACATGTGTAAACATTACAAACTGAGAGCCCTAACAATATGTCAGATATTTACAATACATCCATCTGTTGCCACCCCCACAAGCACTGCAACTCTGCTGTCTCGGTACTTTTTCCACATGTATATATCAACCACAGTACAAAATGTAATATCAAATGTTGTGTGCTATGCAATGCACATCAGTCTGGTAACATGCAGAGCTACAACTATGACCCATATGTCTAAAAACACTTATCTGCAAGGCTAGGGAAGGAATCAATATGGATCATATCTTTCATGTGAGAATTAAGCCTTACAATAGTACAAGGATTAGGTAACTCTCATTGACATAAAACACACTTACACTCTCAAATTTGGGGACTGCACCTCCACCAGTAGCCAGTTACCATTAGAATACTACAAGGATCTGTGCTGGGCCCTCAACTGTTTGCAAACTACTTCCCTGAAGCACAGGCAATGGTAGATGTCCTGTGATTTATCAAGTTTGCAGATGACTGGTAACTGGACACACTAATATAGAGTCCCCCAATGATGGTAACATATTACAGAAGGAGCTGCCACACGCAAATGATTGGTGCCAAACTCATGAACCAAACCTTAAAGCACACAATGACTCATTGTAACCTTTGCCAATGAAGTACCCTTGCTAATTATGATATACACTTCAACCCTCTAAGCTCAAACAGTGTTGTGAGACTTGGGAACACATGTTGATAGCAATCTACACTTTCATCACTATGTGTCCATAGTGGTGGCACATGCATTCTGCCTTGTGCATATCATACATATTGACATCACATCCAACACCAGGGTGGTCATACTTCTACTGTACTCTACCCTTATCAGACCACTAATTGAGTACCATGCTCCCTTCTGTCTGTACTTCACCAGACACCTGCAGCAATTGGAGAAAACATAGAGTTGTGCCTGGGAGACTCCAGGGCCTCCAAGCATGACATACATGGAAAGACTAAAAGACCTGTCAGTGTACTCAGTATCATGCAGGCTGCAGACAGGAGACTTATGCCTGTCCTACTGAGCAGTCTCAGACCCTGCCCTACTGTAAATGCTGCACATCTGCAAATCAAATGGGACAAAAATAACGACCCAGGTTTCTCAACCTATCCTGTGACATAAACAGAACATGCTGGGGAGATAGATATATCCCCCAATGACTCATACTCCTCTGTAATAGGCTCCCACTGTGTGTGAATCAGTGATCCTCAATAGCCCTGTTCAAGTGCAACCCTGAATACTGCTTGGGTGATTGTAAAGTCACTCTGGAGTGGCACCTGTGTCCCTCATGGACAGGGCCAGTTGATGCTGCTTGCAAAATTGCTCCCCTGATAATGACTGTCCAACTATGCTCAATAAGGGTACTTGTGTTTTTACACAGCTAGGCTTGTAAACACCATAGGGCCATTAGGATACTAGCCTCCTATGTACATATGAAGCTATGAGCCTATGCAGATTCCCAGACATTTTGTCTCCCACATGGCCTGCTGATGTCATCTACTATAAATTCACCTGCAGTCTTATAATAGTCAGACTTATTCCGTGGCACTTGCGTAATGTACTTTGTTCTCTAGTCTGTGTACTTAGACAGGTAAGAGTTTTGTTCTCACTAAAGTCAAGTGTGTGTGTGTGTGTGTGTGTGTGTGTGTGTGTGTGTGTGTGTGTGTGTGTGTGTGTGTGTGTGTGTCTAGCCAGAAGAGCAGAAGTGTGTATCCTACAGTTACTACTCCAGTCCCATGAATCAACAGTAGTTTGATACTTGCACATGCCTACAGATCCACTTCATGCATGCCTCCAAACTTCTTCTCTCCAAAACGCACTGCTGATGTCATCCACTATAAGTTGACATGCAGCCATGAAAAAGTTAGACTTGTGCCATAGTACTTGTGTAAAGTACTGTGTTTTGTAGTCTATGTACTTAGATGGGTAGGGATTCTGCTCTCACTGCAGTCAACTCGGTGTGTGTGTGTGTGTGTGTGTGTGTGTGTGCATGTGTGTGTGTGTGTGTGTGTGTGTGTGTGTGTGTGTGTGTGTGTGTGTGTGTGTGTGTGTGTGTGTGGTCCGTCCAGCTGCTGCAGGTATCTGGTGAGTTACATGCTAAAGGAAGCATTATAGTATATTAGTGTTCAGATGAGGTTTGTGTACAGTGCTGTTATATCCTCCTCAGATCTGGATACAATGACCTGACTTCTGAGGTGCATGATATAGCCTTTCCATGCCACTGTGGACTCTAGGTCGAAGTTCTGATTGCTACTTATGTGCATTCCCAAATCTTAAACCACTGGTTTCAGCATAGAGGGAGTATTGTCAATGATGTATTTACCAAGAAATTCCTCTTTGCATAAGACACAAACCCTAACATATTCTGTCTTTATTAGTAGACCACGTGGCTTTGGCATCAATCATTTGTGTGTGTTAGCCCCTCTTGTACTCTAGTCACATCATTTATGGACTCAGTGATTGCAACCAATATGCATGAATCAGCAAACGTGGTAAGCTACAAGTCATATTTTGTAGCCTGAACTGTTGAGAAATAAATTCCAAAAGTATAAGGCCCAGCAGAGATCCTCAGGGTACACCAGTGGTGACAGCTGCAGTGACAGAGGTTGATTCACCAGCTTTCACAGTATGTGGTCTGTCGGTGAGAGCACTGTTTAACCATCTAATGACGTAAGTGTTAATCCCCAGCTGGTAGAGTTTGTTAATGATACCTGAGTAGGGGATTGTATCCAAACCCTAAGACAGATCAAGATAGGCAGTATGGACTGTGTTACCTTCAAGCAGGCCTATCACACAGAAACAATGGGCTGTGACAACATCACAGATCACCTATCGTGTGACTTAGAACATAAACCTACCTGACACGGTGTGATACACACTTCAACATACCCTTCAGATGGACTATGTTCCCATAGAAGGGTGTACATTGATATGCATCCATTTGAGTAGGCTGTGGACAGCACCTGATGCATGCATGCATGTATAGACACATCCTGACTCTCCTGATCTGTGAGGTAGAACAATATGTCATTATGGACTTTCTCTAAATGGACACAAGTAATAGCCCAGCTATGTGCAGCAGACCTGTGAGTTTTTGATGCTACATCTATGTCTGTTACATTTGTCTGATGTCCTCAAAATGCCTCATCCTGTGGAACTTGAAAAGGCCAATGCATTTGACAGGAGTCCACACTGAGGATTTCAATCCACAATGACAGACATGGCCATCAACACCCGAACAGTGGATCACATACATGGCATCTAAATATGTAGAAATGTGTGAAGTGATCTATATCTTGTCTCCAGTGATCAAGTGTGTAAATCAGGGCTGTCTGCTAGGCCCTTTCCTGTCCATGATTGAAATCACAGATGTCAAGAATGACATACAACTCCTGTGTCCCAACAGCTGTCTGGAGGACTACAGAGTGTGGAGAATCATTGACTCCAACCGTGATACTGGTATAATACAGACAGTATCAACCAACACACATCAAAGATTGCTGCCACAGCCATGACAACACATGGGATAAAAGATATGTGGGGATTTGTTTTGTTATGCAATCAAATGTACAAACCAAGGATCATGTCAACATCACACCCTATCAGCAGACCAATTGTTGTGTGGCCTGTGTCCTGGGATACACGGTATGTGGAATGTCCACCAGCATGTGTCAACAGTGGTGAGTACTCCATTGTATGTAACACAACTACTGGGTATGTGCAGGACATCCACATGGCAGGCCATAATACCTTCATAGTTTACAGCCTTCACCACCAATACCTGAGTACAGTGTACACTTCTTCATGTCCCTCCATATACATCTTCCAGTGTTGTGTAACTGAAGTGCACCACCTTTATCATTGTGACCTGTCATGCATATATTTGTGCATACTTAGGTGTTAGATTTGTTGCATAAACATTACTGTCTGATGGCAAGTAACCCCCATCAAAGTGTAATACCACATGCATGTCTTTTGGTGATACATTCATGACATACATAGCTGTTTAATGACATTGATGGTATGGTTTACATTTGTGGCAGTGCAGATTGTGCTATATATATATATATATATATATATATATATATATATATATATATATATATATATATATATATATATATATATATATATATATATATATATATATACACATACATATATATATATATATATATATATATATATATATATATATATATATATATATCTGCAATGCACACCAGTTAACTAGCCTGTAGTGATCATGTCAATAATGTCTTCTCACAACTCCTGCTTATGTTGGTGTCAGAAGAGTGTGCTTGATTACACTCATAGATTGCTGACATGTCCTAATAGTTGTACAAGTGTGTTGGTGCTGAACCATCTATACTCACTCAGAAACACATATATTGTGTCAGAGGCATGGGTATTACTGGTGGTATTATTCTGATATTGTCCATGATTGTGCATGGTGGTTTTACTGTTGGTCATGAGCCTGTATCTGTGTCCTTTTTGGTGGAAGCCTCTGCTGAAAATACAGACATGGTCTGGAAAAGCAGTAACTTTACAATATGCACCCAACCCCAACTGTATTTATCATCCATGATACATGTATTTCTCCATTGTTCATGTCTGGATGCTTATATCATACAGATATCCTCCACTGTTACGTCACCTTCAATGACACCCACATCACATACATTTGTCACTGTCAGTCCATACTGTGCCATGTGGAGATGTGATTAGTGCTCCTGCTGCAACTGACTTCCTTTTGCATTTCCTCATCTGTGGTACCTTACAATGTTTCACCTGTCCTCCTTCCTGGTGTTCATCCCTAAACTTCATCTGTGTGTCCCTATTCAATAAAAACACTTCCCATGACTGTTTCTTATAACTGGCAGTCCATGTACCCTTGCAGATCATTGACACAACTTGTACAGACTGCCTTGAATGGGATTCCATAATACTCAGCACTATATATATATATATATATATATATATATATATATATATATATATAAATATATATATATATATATATATACACTGTCCTGTCCCCACAACATAATACATTAATATATGAAAAACTCTGATGGCCCATGTGGCATTCCACACAATCCAGTTAGCCCAGTATGTTGGAGTGTATACATACACTGTCCTGTCCTGTCCCAGCAACATAATACATTAATATATGAAAAATCCTGGTAGTCTGTGTGGCATTTTGTGCAATCCCACTAGCCCAGTTTGCTATGCTGTAACTAAGTTTTCTATCCATGTTGTTTTAAATGGTTTCCTAGATGCCATGAAATCATGCTTGCTTACATTTGAAGGTGAGCTTCGGCATGAATATCATTAAGTGCTACTGCTAACCATGCAAACATGTAAACTCCGTGTAGGCTTCGCGCAAAGCCTGCATGGTGTTTATTTAATCCCAGGGCAGGGGTAGTTGAAAGTAGCTCCCTACACCTAAGGCAGCACCTCCACCTCTATCCCTCCCTGCCTCAGTATCCATCTCCTCTGAACAAAGGGGCATTAGGGTAGTCTTTTCCACAGTACAGTGAGTCATGCCTCACCTATCCATTTTCTCTTTCCCTTCGACAGTTAATTTAATCTCTTCCCCTTCTTTTCCTGTGTCTGTGCTTGTTCTCTTTTGTATAGCCAACTTAACCATATTTTTGCAATGACACTCTGCCCTTAGCTAAGAGCTAACTGCATAGAACTAAACCTATTATTCCTTCTAACTCATTTTTTTTGTTTATTTCTTTTTTATTAAAACCTAATTATGTCTTTGAATTACCACTCTGTTCTTTAGCAAAGACATTACCATATAGCAAGCTTACCGATTCTTCCAAATTTTCTAATTTTTTTTGCATCACGTTAACATGTATTATATAAAACTTAAGCACAAATAAGAAAAAATTCTAATTATTTAAAGAAACCTAAGTGTAACACTGTCTCCATTTTAAAGTTAACAAATTATTTTAAATTCAGTTTCTAATGGCACACACAAAATGGTGGCTGCCTTCTAGGTCCCTCCCTACTTCCTTTGACTTCACATGTGCAGAACTAAAACATATCTATTATTACAGAAATGTAACTCTAGATATGGAGTGCTAACTGAAGAGAACCTCTAGGAAGGCAAAATGTCAAAGAGACAAGTGCAGAAACTGAAACAGAGTAAAACTAAACATATATGTGCATGTCTTTTGCTACCAAACCAAGGACAACCTAGCCAAAGGTAATCATGTGTTCCCACCTTACCTCTTAACTGTCCAGATTTTCACAAAATGTCCATATTTTTGCTTCTTATTTTTATCTGTTCCATGTATAGTTTTGGTTTTCTGGCAAATCATTGGCAAATCACAGAGAAAATAATGAACAAACAATTCAGTTTCAGACTTCACACCCTTAAGAAAATTCATGTTGATGCAAAACCTGTTATTCTACCAACCTTCTAAGTTTAGAAGAGCAGTACTTAAAAATTGTCCCTATTGTTGGGCCGTTGTCACCCCATTATTTATGGCTATGTTCAGATTTCTTTCTGTAAGAGGCTGAGAGGTATGGTTCTTAATTCTAGTATAATACTCAGTTTTATAAATATGCTCCTTTTCCTAGAATGTACAATTGCTAAACACACACACACATGTATATATAAATATATATATATATATATATATATATATATATATATATATATATATATATATATATATACACACACACACACACACACACACACACACACACACACACATATATATATCACAACAAGACTAAAACAATGGTTGCCAGTGATCGTAGGTTCATAGGTTCATAGGTAGGTACTAGGCTATCGGCCCAAGGGCCTAAGTAAGCCTAGCCAACAAGGTTCCCTGGCTTACAGCACCCAAGAAAGTTAATTTCCTGTGCCCCTCTCGAGCAGAGCCACAGAAGTGATCCCCGTGGTGTATTTCCTATTTTCCATCCACTCTTCAAGATTTTTCTTGAAGAGTGCTAATGAGGAACTTTGCTTGACATAGATGTGTAGCTTGTTCCAGAGAATAGGAAGTCTCTGGGACAGGAATCTATCTCTCCAGCATGTCCTGTTTATTGTGGTGACAAGGTTTAGGTCCCTAGAGTATGTAGCTCAGAGGGATTGGGATTTCTTTAGGTGTAGCATGTCCAACAGCTCTGGGTTAACCATAGCTTTATATGTTAGGCAGACATCTCCTCGGAGTAGGTGATATGCTACAGAGTAAAGCTGGAGATTTTTGAGACGGTCAGTGTAGGGCATCTGTTTGAGGCCAGTAATCCTCTTTGTGAGGTACTTCTGTGGCCTTTCCAGTTGCTGCAGACGTCTTGCGAGGTACACTTCAAAAGGGGCATTGTACTCTAATAGGTCTAATGAGTGCCGAGTAGAGGGGAACAATGACCTTTTTTTTCCTGGATGAGAACCCTTTTGTGATGAGGTGTGCCACATAGAAGGATTTTCTGACTACTGTGGTGATGTGATTATCAAAGGAGAGACTACTGTCCACTTGGGTCCCAAGGTCTCTTATCACACATTCGGCATTAAGTAGACTGCCGTTTATGTGGTAGTTCATGGGTACAGAGTTTTTACCAAAGGAGATGACAATGCACTTTCTGGCATTGATTAAGGCCATGCCTCTCACACCAGGCATCTGTCTCAGTGAGGCCCTTCTGTAGGATGTCCACATCATTTGGGGACTCGACTATGGCTCCTAATTTACAGTCATCTGTGAACTTTATTAGCCAGAGGTCTTCTGTATTATCCTATACTTCAGAGAAGTAGATACCAAACAGGAGAGGTCGCAGGACTGAACCTTGTGGTACTCCACTTGTCACTGGTTTGAAGTCAGATTTGGAGTCAGCAACTTTTACAGTATGGGTTCTGTCAGTGAGCCAGTTGGCAACCCATCTTGTGACGTAGGGATTTATACCTAGTTTAGTGAGTTTAGCTATAATTCCAGAATGAGGGATGGTGTTGAAAGCCTTGGCGAGGTCAAGATAGGCTGTGTGAACCACCTTACCCTCGTCTACGGCTTTGGTGACTGCCTCAAAGATGTCAAGTTAGGTTCAGAAGGCATGATCTGCCTTTCACAAACCTGAACTCAGTGGGTTCCAGAGTTTGGAGGTTACCAATGTCTTTGTTTATGTGTTCCATGATAATACGTTCCATGGCCTTGCAAACCAGGCTCATCAGACTAATAGGGCGATATTTCCCAGGATCAGTGGTGGCTCCCCTTTGTGGAGTGGGATAACTGTTGCTGTGCACCATTCAGTGGGCACAAAGCCTGACATGAGACTATGATGTGGTGCTTAGGTGGGGACCACATAAATGAACAGGAACAAAAGCTGGAACACCACTGACAGGACAAAACTTCTTTAATCGTAATACACATTCTGGTACCTCGGCTTCTTGCCTTCTTTTGGAAAATTTTTACATTGCAAGTGTGTCCCTATATATATACTGTTCAACTTTCAAATAATTCAATTAATCAACATCATTTCATTAGATAATTGAACAATTATATTACTAATAAACCAGTTGGTAAACATTAATTTCCTTCAAACAGACTAATACAATTGATTTAAAGACACATTCATTAAGTCCATATGTTATGCTGATTTTCAGTAAAAAAAACATGCTTAAATACATTTTACATTTTTTATCATTTTTAAATCATTTTTAAATCCTTTTCAAAATACAGCTATAGTACAGAGTTGATTAATTCCATGTATTACAAAATTTGAAATGAAATGTGCTTAAGTAAATCACAGACATTCAATGGGATACTTATGAGAGCAAAGTGCACTAGTATTTCTTCACTCAACATCAGCTAATTACTATAGCTGTGTGAAAATATAAATATAAAACACCTATTCCTAACAAATTCATACATGCATAATGATTTTATTTCCCCATTATACATCTCTTTTGTCTCATAACCAACAATATAAATCGACCCATAACTATATGCATATTCATTTTTTCCTGCCCATGTTCACTGTAATTCATCTTTAAAAATTCTTGCATTATCACACTATAGTGTTTCCAGATTTCCCTCAATTTAATTTATGACTATTAATAGCCTTAACTGTGATTTACCCTTTTATGAAATTACAGTGTAGCACACTTTTACATTTTATTCAATAATTTTAAATATTCAAATTGTTTTCTGAATCCATTTCCCAGGGATATAACGTATGAACATTAATAATCATTCTACTTTCTAGTCTGTTTAATTGTTTTTTGAAATTCCCATCAGTGACCACCAGACATGCTAAAATACTGAAAAATAAACTTTTGTCCAAACCTTGATGTTTGGACCAAAAGTGCATAGCAACGGGACTCTAAGGCTTATGTCTTCTCACATCCCCCAAATGCTCTGTGATTCGTACTTTGACCAATATACCACAAGGTTGGATCACAGTCACAACCAATTGTGTAAATAACTCCACAGCTGTCACAACTGTAATATTCTCTGGCCCTATACAGATTGCCATTGATCTTTTTACCGTCTACATTTTTGACACAATTACATATAAAGCATTTTCCACAGCAATACATTTAAAAATGATTTTAAAATGATAAAAAATGTAAAATGTATTTAAGCATGTTCAATTATCTAATGAAATGATGTTGATTAATTGAATTATTTGAAAGTTTGACACACATGTAATGTAAAAATGTTCCAACACAAAGCCGAGGTACCAGAACATGTATTACAATTAAAGAAGGTTTGTCCTGTCAGTGGTGTTCCAGCTTTTGTTCCTGTTCATTTATGTGGTTTGCAAATCAGTTAATATTTATGTTTGGATGCTTAGGTGTGGAGCCAGTTCGTTCTGAAGTTCATGTAAAATGCAGCCTGGGATGTTGTCCAGTCCCATGGATGCTCTGTTTTTGTTTTTAGAGAGTGGAGCTTTTACCTGCATGGATGTGATTACAGGAACTCTGCATTCTTCCTGTATAGATATGGGCCCTTTGGAGGGTGAGGGGGGGGGGGGTAAAGTTAGCACTGAACCTATCTGCCAGGATGTTGGCAATATCAGTTGGTTCTGTAATTTTCATGCCATTGTGCTGTAACTCAGAGCAGATCTGGGTGTTGCCATTGAGATTCTTGACATAGCTATATAATGCTTTGTGGCTACCCTTAGAATCAGTGATGATTTTGTTTTCCTAGCTAGCTTTGGAGGATCTTGTAATGGATCTCAGCTTCTTACTGAGGCTGACCAGGGAACTCCTCCACTCATGGGATTTTACTCTCTTTTGCAACAGTTTCTTCCTTCTGTTGTAGAGTTTGTTTATGGCAGGGGACCACCAGACTGGCTTCCTTTTTTTGGAGGATAGCGTCTTGGTTCTGTTTGGGATAGCACGATCCATGCACTCATGTCAGTGCTCATAGAGTGCATTTGTGTAGGATTCAGCAGTCATAACTGTATTGTCCATCAGCATGGGTGTCATGAAGACCACCACTTCTGTCTTAAGAAACATGAAGTTGGCTTTGGAGAAATTTTTTACCATGGTTTCCTTAATGGTGGGTGGGGGGCAGGATGCTGATATCTAGGGTGATTAGCTTATGGTCGGATCTGACCAACGAGGAGTTGACTTCAGGTGAGGAACACTGGTCACTCATGTTGGTAATGACTAGGTCTAGGATATTATTGCCCCTAGTGGGGGTGTGGATAAGTTGATCCAGGGCATTGGAATGTATGAATTCCAGAAAGCGTTGAGCGAAGGAGTTGGTACATGAGTAGTTTTCCCAGTTAATGGTGGGGTAGTTGAAATCGCCCCTTATTAGGGTGATTGGTTGAACCCTAACATTTTCCAGTATATCAAGAAAAGAGGAGTGGGAATTCTGGGGCGTGATGGGGGAATCTGTCACAAGCTACAATTTGGATTGCAGTTTTGCCCAGAGTTAGTTGCACTTGGATAACCTTGGATGCATTATGCTGTGCAACTAGCCTGGAGGTGTGGATATTCTTAATGAATATGGACACACCACAACCTTTGGTGTTCTGGTCCAGGTTAGATGGCCAAAAAATGTGGTATGAATTATAGCCTGGTAATGCAGGGGTGCTTTCTAGATCCTTGAACCAGGTCTCAGTCACTGCCCAGATATCGATGTTCTCCATTTAAAGGAGTGCCTCAAATGAGTGCATTTTGAGATTTAGACTTCTAGCATTGAGTAGCAGTACCCTCAGTTTTTGCTTGCCTATTCCTGTTACGGTGGTGAATTTGTCATTGGAACCTTGCCTAAAAAGGCACTATAGGGATGTCAAGAGCCTTAGCCAGTATACCAGAATCTCAGGGGTGACAGGTGCAGGCCATCTCTGGCAAAGCATCATGGTCTGTCGACCATGTCGTCTCAGACAGACAGATACTGGATCCCCTTAGAATGACACCAGAAGCTTAGCCAATTGTTGAAGTCAATCACTTTGTCCTTGTACTGCGGTATCATTCTGGGCGATGGCAGGATGCTACTCAGGGCTAGGTTCATACCTGCCTGGGCTACAAGATTGGAGAGCTCTTCCATATCTCTTTTCATGTAGTCCAGGGAGGTACTTCTCAGGTCATTCACACCAACATGGACAATGACAGAGTCATATTTGTACTTGTTGTGGAGTGACCTGAGTGCGTGGGTTATGTGGCAGATCCTGGCACCCGACAGACAGCTGACAGTAACCTTCTCCTTGTTTAGCCTGGTGAGTGGGACATCAGTGTGCCTGAATATAGAGTCATCTATGACTAGTGTGCTGGGTACTTTGTTTTGCCTTATGGGCTGTGGTTTATTGGCACACTGAGTCTGTGAACTGTGTGTCATTTGGGTTGTGTTGGGGAGTGGACGTTGCTTGCGTTTCTGCTTTGGAGGTCTCTGTTGCTTGAGCAGATTATTATTGGGAGCATCTGCAAATGTTTTTGTGTTTCTATGTGTGGATTTTGGTGGTGTAGGTTTAGTGGGACTATGTGATGAGTGTGGTGTGGTGCAAGTGTTTACCTTCTCCTCTTGACTGTCAAGTTCAGTCTTGGTTGGAGAGAACTTTACCTCCAGTTTGGCTAGATAAGTGCATCTCTCACAGGTTGTGGTATTGGGTGGTAGGAGGACAGGGCTGTCTGTGTACATGAGGCAATTGCTACATTGCCCCAAGATGCCCAGATTGATCAGATAGACTGGAGAGAACACTGGGAGCTGGCCCTTGGACATGCCTGAATAAAAAACTACTTTCCTCTAGAGAAGTGAGGAAAGTGAGCATAAGAGCTGTTTCCTCTAAGCAAGTGAGGAAAGTAAGCACAAAAACTGTTTTCCTCTAGGTAAGGAGGAAGATTGAGTGCTGTAGTAATTTGTAGCTTATTTTGTGTTAACAACAAGTTCTGAACAAGTGCTGAGCATGAATAAGCACATTCAAGTGCTAAAACTAAGAATCTGTACCCGGATCTTGTGGTAGATAGGCTATCTAGTGCTTACCACTCCCACTGATAAGCTAGAATGCTTCCATCCAACACAGAAAGGCTTGGGGGGGCTCAGAAGCTTACAAACAGTCTTGGATACAGCAAATCTGTATCTGAACTAGACTAGTTACAGGAAAGGTGGGAAACAAGGGCAAATGCGGGCTTTTAAACCAGAAAGTTGAAAGAGATGGAAAAACTGCCCAAACAGCCAATAAACTACAATTTCTGGGCCAGAAACCACTCTTGTAGTAGATAGGCTACCTAGTGCTCACCACTCCCACTGATAAGCTAGAAGGCTTCCCTCCAGGTCAGGTATCCAAAGGTATAGAGAAATAATAGTCCAAAGGAAGATACCTCGACTGCCACAGCTAAAACAAAAGAGCTTTATTGGTAAAAGGATGAGCGCTTTCAGATTAACATAACCCTTCTTCAGATCATATCACAAAACAAACAAAGATTTAAATAGTGTAGCAACCAATGAAATTTAGCCGTTGAAGCACCAAAAACATATAGACAATAAAATTCAATATGTTAATAAAGCATAGATACTAAACAATCAGGCTAAAAAGTGGTTGTTATCTTGAACCAATGAATAAATGATATAATCCACCAATAAAAACAAAAGCTTTTAACATTTAACCCAATCATTGTCCTTTATATATCTATAAATGGCTTGTGTAAAAACATTTGCTTTAAAATAATAATGCTTAAATAAATTGTGGTTTAACTCTACTATCATTTCCTTCAACGAAACAAAGTCTTTGATGTTTAATTTATAAAACTTGTAAAACTGGAATAGCATAAGTGACACCCAAATGAGGTTGGTAACCAATCGGAGGATCTCTGAACCAATAAAAATTGAATATAGTAGGTTCTTCCAATGGAAATCTCATATTGCTAATCCAATATTCAGAACTAATGGGGTCTAATAAAACTTGATGAACAATTGTCAACATCCATCCGAAACTCTATCGGCCATAGGGTGTACATCTTTTTCCAACAATAATGTCTGTATATAAAAAAACATAATACAACTCTCCCTCATAGGCGGGAATCACATCCACCATTGAACGGTGAAATAAAATCAACAGCTATGGTGTCAATGTCTGGAAATTATGTCCCATATATAAGAATACAATAAAGCTCTTTGCTGACAGCAAAAGGCAAGCACTGTTGAAAATATAATGTAAATAAGAAAAATGTTTTGACTCAGTAATGTATAATAATAAAAATTATGTAAAAGCTGCCATTCTTCATATAAATAAATATGATATAATTTTGGATGGATGTTGACAATTGTTCATCAAGTTTTATTTGGTCAATAGACCAAATTTGGGTGTCACTTATGCTATTCCAGTTTTATAAATTAAACATCAAAAACTTTGTTTAGTTGAAGGAAATGATAGTAGAGTTAAACCACAATTTAATTAAGTATTATTATTTTAAAGCAAATTTTTTACACAAGCCATTTATAGATATATAAAAGACAATGATTGGGTTAAATGTTAAAAGCTTTTGTTTTTATTGATGGATTATATCATTTATTCATTGGGTCAAGATAACTAACACTTTTTAGTCTGATTGTTTAGTATCTATGCTTTATTAACATATTGAATTTTATTGGCTATATATTTTTTGCACTTGAATGGCTAAATTTCATTGCCTGTTACACTATTTAAATGTTTGTTTGCTTTGTGATGTGATCTGAAAAAGGGTTAGGTTAACCAAAAAGCACTCATCCTTTTACCAATAAAGCTCTTTGGTTTTAGCTGTGGCGGACAAGGTATCTTCCTTTGGAATATTATTTATATATATATGTGTGTGTGTGTGTGTGTGTGTGTGTGTGTGTGTGTGTGTGTGTGTGTGTGTGTGTATGGACATGTGCTTCCTTAGACAAATCAGATATTCTTTCTTCAAAAAACAGAAGACAAGTGTTTTCTGTAACTGAAAAGCTCCACACACCCTAAGAAGATGGTTCTTCTATAACTGAAAACCTTCACACACCCTAAAATGAGCTGTGATACTTTCTGATAAAGAAAAACTTTAGTGTTTAGTGAAAATGAAAAGAAAAATATGACATAAAATATTTGTACACTCACATGGTTGACTTCAACTACCCCACTATAAACTGGGAAATTTACACAAACTCAAACTTACAGGCACAGAGATTCTGGGACTTTAAAACACAAACAACAAATAGTCCATACCCCCATTTGGGGTGCAAAGATACTCAACCTGGTATTCACAAACACAGGAGAACTGTACCCCCACGCCCCACCAAGTGTAGTGAACTCTCTGGTAATGTCAAACCACAAATCTGTCTCCCCTGTAATAAAAGTCTCTTCTATGACCCTGGCTAACCCTACAAAATTTAGGAAGTATTCTAAGGTAAACTTCCTACTACTAAGTTATAACCTGTCAAAATGTCAAGCCCCAAACCCCAATCCTGAGAATACAGCTGTATATGTGGAAATGTTCACAGTAACCCTGTACAGTCATGCCAATAAATGCATAGAGACAGCAGTGCCTACCAGAAATAAGCCCAGAAGTAACTCAAAAAAACAAATTACCCTGGTGGAATCCACACATAAAGAGGTTGTACAGCAAAATAAAAATGTCATAGTAAGAATTAGGAAATGCTATGCCCAGCATGATAAAATGCCCTCATTGATCTAAACAAATAACTGAGAGGCCAAATTAAGTCTACTAAAGCAAATTTGAGGTAAAGATATCCTCCCAGGCAAAGGACAACCACAAGGCTTTCTTTAGCTATGTCTGAGACCTCAAAAGCAGCACACAGCAGTGTGCAGAACTAATCATAAAGGAAGCCACATATTCAGAGCTGGAAGATGCAGCAAATCTGCTGGTTGACAAATTCAGTTCCATTTTACCTCCCTCTTTCCCCCAGCTGCACCTAGGAAATGGCATCAAATAATCTCATCCCAACTATCGCTAGATATCAGGCCAAAAACACTGCATCCATGGGCCCTGATAATATCACAAGATGCCTCCTAAATAGCCTGAAGCATGACCTTTTAAGACCACTGAAATCACTGTTTAACCATAAGCAACAGACAGTCTTTGTGCTGTGCAAGTGGAGAACTGCAATGGTCATCCCTCTGCACAGTGCGGACTATCAAATGACCCCAGAAACTACAGGCCTATAAGTCTGGCTAGTCTCATTTGCAAAGCTGTGACAAGAATTATCATGGAAATGATTAATAAGGACATTGAAACATTCAGACACTGCATCCAACCCAGTTAAGTTTCATCTAGGACAGATCATACTTACTCATCCTGCTGGACTTTATTGACAAGGTCATTAATGCAATGGATGAAGACAAAATGGTGTAAACTGCCAACCTTGACTTGGCTAAGGCATTTAATACAATACCTCACAAAGGTATTCTAAGGAAACAAATAGATATTGTCATAAACCATTATGTTATGCATTGGATAGTCAGATGGCTCTCAGATATGATCTATGAAATTAGGATAGGGGATAGAAACTCCACAAAGAGGCCAGTCACTAGCTGAGTCCCTTAGAGGTCTGTGCTGGGTGCACTCCTTTTTGGCATGTACTTCTCAGAAGTCAAGGCCAATGTCAAGTGCCTCTGGCAGACCAAGTGTGCAGATGACTGCAAATTAGGAGCAGTCATAGAATCCCCCCAAAACACTAAAATCCTACAGGAAGGTCTAACACAGACAAACGACTGGTGCCAAAGCCACAGTTTAAAACTCAATGCCAAGAAAAGTATAATAGCACCATTTGGGAAGTCAGCCAGCCTAGAAAATTACTTCAACAACATGCCCCTAGAACCACTAGTCAGGGATTTGGGTGCTTATGTAGATGGTAACCTGGGTTTTAATCAACATGTGTCTAAGGTAGTAAGAAAATCATTCTATGCTGCTCAGCTTATACTCAAGGGCATGGCATTTAGGTCTAAAGAAGTTATCACTGCACTGCATTTGGCCCTCATCAGCCCCATCAATTACTACACCCCCTTTGGTATGTACCTGATGAATCACATACAACAACTAGAATGTCCATAGAGGTTCCTCACAAAAATAATACAGGACATAAACAGCATGTCCTATGCAGATTATCTCAAAGCCCTATCTATATTGTTTCCTACAGACTGTCAGGGGTGATCTATGTCTGGCATACAAGGCAACCTTAGATCTCACTCTGATGAATCTGTTGCATATCCTCAAAATAAATAGCATCAGAAATATTCAATCTAGGGATTAAAACTTTGCTTCTGACATAAATAGGACTCATTGTAGGGGCAAGTACATGTCTCAAAGAATTCCGCTTCTTTGGAAGAGGCTTACCATCCATGTAAAGCAAAGCTCTTCCCAAATCCTATTCAATATAAACCTGGACCAGTGGATGAGAAATCAGAAATACATGCTGGGTCTAGCACCTATGTCTGCAGTGGACAGAGGCAGCCTGCAGATCTTGCCCTAGCTTACATATACCCCTTAAAACAACAGCTAAGGCACATTGCGATGCTTGGCTAGGCTTATAAAGTTTATATGAATGGAAATGTGAAATAAAATACTTTTCTTCTTTGTACAATGACACAAATGTAAAATTCATAAAAGCTTTGAGTTTAAATATTAGGTTCTAGTTTTATGCAGAGTAACATTAAATGATTCAAACTGACTTCAACCCTGATGTCCCTCAATCTGCCTTGATTAACTATAGCTCAGTCTCATAATATCCACTGCACATCCTGAATTTTAAAATGATCTCTTCCACAATAAGCATAGCTTTTACCTGTACCACCCATCCATTTTAACACTATCATGTTCAACAGGCAATCCATTCTCCAAAAACAGTAATTATTTGGTAGGTCTTATCTCACTGGCATGCTGCTAGGCCTCAGCAGTCTTTTGCCACCTCAATGGTCAGGGCCAAAATATGATACTGCTTATCTTACTGGGTTTTGAGAGCATGAGGCTTAGCTTGGCCTATGCTTAATATTTTCTGCACATAGTCTTACTCCTCCCTTCCTGGTACTGCACCATCCTTCTGATTCTGACACCTTGGCCCCTCACAACTGACCAAGGCTAGCCCCGTACTCACCTTTCACATTCACTTAAACCTGCATAGGAAAGCCAACCAGGACAATGTAGTCTGCATCCAAACCTCCTTGTACTACACTACATAAAGAAGGAAACTTCACACTTCTGTAATAACTGCTTCAGGCAATCACCTCCTTGCGGTCTCATGGCTTGCATTCTGATAAGTTTCTAGAGTGGATATTATGTATTTATTTTTATTTATGAATTTGTTGACAGTGTTAGTCCCATTAAGCCAGCAGGCTCTTTTCAGTGGGGACCGAAGGTGACATTCACATTTAACTAGGGGAAATTTGGCCAAGACATCACAAAAATTTCCCTACTCTTTTTGGTCAGTATGTGGTATCTTTTACATCCACCTAAGCAACTGCCAAGTCAGACAGATGGTAGCCTCGGTTTAATGTCTCATCTGAACAGTGACACACACAGACATGCAGCAACCCCAAATGTTGCACTGCACTGTCAGTACTTGAAAATTAATCCAAGTAACTGTGTAGGACTAGAATTCATAGCCTTCTGACCTTCCATCACCAAAGGTAAGTGTACTTACCTGTTGAGTCACTGCCACTGACGTATATGAATTTCTGCACATTCTACAGTATGATGCAAGGTTTGTAGGTGCAATGCTTCTTAACTTCATAAGGCTTCAGGTATGCCCAACTACATTTTGTTGGTCTCAAGACTGTCTTGTCACACCTTAAGCACTGTACCTTAGCTTGAGTCTACAGCTATCCAAGCAAACTGTAAAGGTCAAATAATAATTTACCTTCATTAGTTCATGCAAACACAGGCATTTTTCGAAGACCAGTACTATGACCATACATTTCTTAAACTCTATAAATAATATGAGTAAACACAAAGGAAAGGCTGAGCTGATACTCTTCCTTCATATGTTCAGATGCTTCTAATGCTAAACCTAACCATGGCTTACAACAAGTGTTTTCATCTCTGACATTATGGCTAAAAACTCCTTAATACGGTCTCTCCATTTGTTGGAGGTGTGTGGTGAGGTACATGCAAAAGGGAGCATTGTACTCAATTATTCATCTGATGAGTGCTGAGTATAATGGAATTATAACATCCATAGATCTAGATGTGATGCCTTTACATATAAGATGTGCCACATAGAAGGAATTCTTTACTACTGTAGATCATGGTGCCCAAAGTTCAGCTTGCTATCAACCTGAATACCTAGATCATGTACCACTGTGTCTACACTTACGGGGTGCTGTCTATAATGTATTTAGCAAGGATGCCAGCTTCCCAAAGGGAATAATAAGGCATTTTTTTTGCCTTTAGTTATAATCCATGGCTTTGGCACCAATCATTTGTCTGTGTTAACCCTGTCTGCAGTATAAACAACAAAAAGCAGACACTGCCAAGAACCAGAAACCATGAGAGTGATACAACAAACACTTTTGCTGAGAGCCAGAAACCACGAGAGTGATACAACAAAAGTGTTTGTTGTATCACTCTTTTGGTTTGTGGTTCTTGGCAGTGCCTGCTTTTTATTGCTTATAAGTTATGGCAGTTTTTGCTAGTGTTAGGAACTGCATTTCTTCTGTTTTTTGGATTACCTGTCTGCAGTATATTAACATCATTACCCTGTCTGCTGTATATTAACATCATTGGGGGACTCAGTGATTGCTCCCAATTTGCAATCGTCAGCAAACTTGGTCAGCCAAAGGCCATCCAAGATTGCCTGGATTTCTGAGAAATAAATTACAAACAGTAAGGGGCCCAGCAGAGAAGCCTGTGGTATGCTGCTGGTGACTGTTTTTTTTTTTTTTTTAAAAGAGGTGAAGTCACCCACTTTGACAGTATGTGTCCTGTCAGTGAGCCAGTTGGCTACCCATCTGGTAATGTAGGGGTTAATTCCCAATTGGGAGAGTTTCTCTATAATACCTGAGTAGGGAATTGTGTCCAATACCCTGGCTAGGTCAAGATAGGTAGTATGCACTGTCTTTCCCCCATCCAGGGTCTTTGTGACTTTCTCAAAAAGTCAACCATGTTTATCAGGCATGATTTACCTTTAACAAATCTGAAATGGGTTAGGTCCAGAGTGTGGAGATTACCTATGTTCTTGTTAATAAGGTCCATAATGATTTTTTCCATGGCCTTGCAGATGATGCTAGTCAAGATTATGGGCCTATATATCCCAGGGTTGTTTGATGGTCCCCCTTTATGCAGAGGGATTACTGTTGCTTTCCTCCATTTCTCCGGAATACAGCCACACCTCCGCCTTTAGTTCTTTGACATTTTGTGGTCTGAACGTATGGAAGGCATTATAGCCCTGCATGGCCGGGGTGCTTTCCATGCCTTTGAACCATGTCTCTGTGACGGCACAGACATCAGCATCTTCCAAAGTGAGGAGTGCTTCCAGGGATTGCAGTTTCTTGTTTAGACTCCTAGCATTAAGCAGCAATATGTTGAATTCATCTAGAAAGGATTTTGTTATGTTGGGAGGTTGGTTATTTTGACACTGGCTAAAAAAGGCACAATAGGGGTGGCTAATGCTTTTGTCACTAACCAAAATCCTACAGGAGACAGGTGCAGGACTATCTCTGGCAAAACAGCATGGCCTGTCAACCATGTCTTCCCAGGCTGACAGATATTAGATCCCCTTGGACTGACACCAGAAGCTAAGCCAATTGTTAAAGTCAATATTTTTTTTTTATTATTTGTATTGTGCATCATCCTTGGAGAAAATAGAATGCTGCTTAAGGCTGGGCTTATACCTGCCTAATCCAAAAGCTCAGTCATGTCTTTCTTCATATAGTCCAGTAAGGTACATCTCAAGTCATTTACCCCCACGTGGACCATGACGGAGTCATACTGGTACTTGTGGATGAGTGACTTGAGCACTTGAGGGACTTGACAGATCCTGGCACCTGACAGGCAGCTAACCTAACCTACTCCTTATCCAGCCTGGTAAGGGGATATCTGTGTGTCTCACAATGGAGTCAGCTATAACCAAACATTAGGTTTTGTAGTGTTACACCTTATGAGCTTATTTGCTGAGACACTGGTGTGTGTGTTATTATGTGTTGTGGTTGTTTGTTGTATTGTTATGTGTGTAAGTGGTTTCTATTTGGGGTGCCTCTAATCTTTTGGTAAGTTACTAGTGAGTACCTCCACATATGTGGGCTAATGAGTCATTTGCTTATTTAGTATGAGAAGTGTGTGTGTGTGTGTGTGTGTGTGTGTGTGTGTGTGTGTGTGTGTGTGTGTGTGTGTGTGTGTGTGTGTGTGTGTGTGTGTGTGTGTGTGTGTGTGTGTGCTGACAACTTGTTTGGCAATTGATTTGTCCTTATGCGAGAGTCTTGCCTCCAATTTCATAGTGTAACTACATCTCTTATATAAAGTATTTGTTTGTTTCAGGAGTAAGTGGTTACCAGTATGGATGAGACACTTGCTACATTGCCTCAGGATGCCCATGTCTATCAGGCTGGTCAGAGAGATGATGGAAAAATTCTCATCTATGATAGCAGGCTCTTACTGTATGTTTTATTATGGAAGGGAATTGGTTCATTTGATAGGACTGTGCTGGTAGTGCTGAGACTACAAGAGGGACCTACACTTTGTGTAAACTAAGGTTAAGGCAATGCGGCACAGTGTGCAACTGAGTTGCTCCTAGAGCAGCAGAAAAGCTTGAAAGGGTTTCAATGACAGCTGCTTAAGGAAAAACTGAACTTCTAGGCTTTTAAGGCTATACAAGCCACTAATAACTGCCTCTGAGTGAAGAGCAGCATCACACAAATGAGAAGTTTAAATATGAGCAAAGTGAATGTTTTAAGCTATCAATCAGGGAAGCACAGAATAAGCCTTTTACCAGGAATCCCCAACTCAGACAGGTTAGATCAGCACACTTCTGCCACAAGGGTGCAGAAAAATGCCTTCTTAATGTAGAATAGTTGGTTTGGAACCCAAGTATAACAAGACCACACAAACTACCTACAACAGCCCTACAACTAACAGATACAATGTAATACAGTGCAATAAACTGCTTAAAGCAGCAGTAGACAGTACAGTTTTTTTTAAAACTGCTGAAGTACAGTGACAGTCTATAAGAGAAGTTCAAAAAAGTACTTAGAGTTTTTTTGTGTTTTCCAGCTCAGATAGACCATGAATCATCCCAGACCTCCTAATGTAAAAGCGCAGTAAAGGAGTGCCCTGACTGAAATGTTACCACAAACAAACTTAAAAGATATGAAATACTACCACAAACATGCATAAATGGGTGTACCTTCGTTGAAGGTTGTGCGTCAGGGCCGGCAACTCGGCACATAAAAATCTACTGCCAATCATTAGCGGACCGAAGTTCCGCTGTGGCGACCCCTAACCGGGAAAAGCCGAAAGATACAACAACTACCACAAACAAATTTAAAGATGCAGATACAGCAGTGTACTTTAAACAGCTTATAAAAGTGTGATTATTCAACAAAAGTACTTCACTTTGTATAAATGAGCAAACAGTGACTCAATGGTACAGAATTTATAACGACATTAAAACAAGATAAGCTGATTAATAATCCCTACAGCCAATAAAACTACATAAAGAAATCTCAAGTGTTTGCCCAACCTAAATAGATTAGGCTACCTCCCAGTGCATTAGATCGAAAATTCACTGACCTTGTCATGTAAAAACAAGTGCTTGCTAGAGTGTAAAAATAGACTACTTTATCCAATAGCTAGTTAGATAATGAATTCAGAATAAGTAAATTAGTAGAACAGATGAGAGGCAATATGCACTTTTTCAATATAAGCACAAGGAAAGGCATATAAATAATTCAATATATCAACAGCAGTGTAGAAAGGGAAGAGCTTATAATGCTCAATTTACAGTAGAGGTAGTCAGCTTAAAATCACCAAGTTTAAAAAGCAGATCAACAAATGGGAGGGTGAGTGGAAAAAAAACTAGCAGATAATCACCAGCAGTGTTTTAATTTATGCAGGCTTGAAATCTTTTTATCAAAATACAAAGGCCCATAAATTCACTGTGTATTTAAGTATCACTGACACAAATGTTCTCCATGAAGGGCTGACACAGACAAACAACTGGTGCCAGAGCCATGGACTAAAACTAAATGCCAAGAAGTCCATAACAGTATCCTTCAGGAAATGAGCCACCCCTGGAAACTATCATATTGACAACATGCCCTAAGAACTGACCCAGAAGTCAGGGACATGGGAACACAGAAAGACCGTCTTTGACCATCATGTGTCTACAGTAATGAGGAAATCTCTCTATGTTGTTCAACTTATAAACAAAGGTATGGCATCTAGGTCCAAAGAAGTCGTTGTTCCACTGTATTCGGCATTCGTCAGACTTACCATTGAGTGCAATGACTCATCTGGTATGTAGCTAAACAGGCATATCCAACAATTGGAATATCCACAGAGGTTCCTCCATAAAAGAATACAGGGAATAAGTAACATGTCCTATGCAGACCACCTCAAGGCCCAATCTCTGTATTCTGTCTTCTACAGTCTTCTGAGGGGAGATCTATGCCTGGCATACAAGGCATTGTCAGACCCCACTCTGATGGACCTCCTGCATATCTGCAAAACAAACAGCGCCAAAGTTAAAAATTCTAAAGAAAAAACTTTGCCTGTGATATAAATAGGACCTGCTGAAGAGACAGGTGTGTATCCCAGAGAATACCCCTTCTCTAGAACAGGCTCCCCATCCATGTGAAGCAGAGTTTTTCCCTAAACCAATTTAAGTGTAACTTGAACAATTGGATGGGGAACAGGAAATTCATCCCTTGTTCGGCACCATGACCTGTGTCCATGGTTCATCTCCCAGACCCCTGCTTGTAAATGATTTCTCTCCCAAGCCCCTGCTTACACTTATTAAAGGTGCCAGAGCTTGTCAGAGATTTGGGATACATGGCTAGGCTTAAAAAGACCCATATGGTCATTAGCCTAGTATGCACCTATAAACCCATGAACCTATGAACTCAACAGACAATTAATCAATGAAAAAATAGATGTGAAATATGCAGCTTATGTAATTTAAGTGTCCATCTCTCACATAGAACAAATACACCAGATCAAGCAGATTTCTTAAAACAGAAAACAAAATGGAGAAGGTAAAACAGAAAGCAGCTCTATCAGTCACAGACAAAAATATAGGTTTACTTTCCTCACAGAACAGGGAATCACCAGCAGTGATTTAGTTTATACAACCTTGAAATCTTTTCATCAAAAGATAAAGGCTGAGAACTTCACTGCGTATTTAAGTGTCATGCAAGAGACAATTCACCAATGGAAAAAAAAACTGTGAAATGTGCAGCCTAGAAAATGTAAGTGCCTATCACTCATATAGAATAAAAACAATGGGTCAAGAAGATTTCTTAAAACAGAAAACAAAATGGAGTAGGTAAAACAGAGAGCATTTCTATCAATCACAGATATAAATATAGGTTTACTTTTCTCACCCAGCAGAGAAATTGATAACAGTGCTTTAGTGTACGAAGGCTTCACATTGTTTCAACAAAAGACAAAGGCCCAGAAATTCACTGTGTATTTAAGTATCACTCAAGAGATAATTAATCAATGAAAAACATGTGAAATGTGCAGCCTAGATAATTTAAGTCTCTACCTCTCACATTGAACAAATACACCAAGCCAGGCAGATTTCTTAAAAGAGAAAACAAAATAGAGCAGGTAAAACAGAAAGCAGCTCTATCAGTCACAGGCAAAAAATATAGGTTTACTTTCCTCACCCAGCAGGGAATCACCAGTGTTGCTTTAGTTTATGCAAGCTTGAATTTTTTTCAGCAAAAGACAAAGGTCCAGAAATTCACTGCATATTTAAGTACCACTCAAGAGACAATTAACCAATGAAAAAACTGTGAAATCTACAGCCTAGATAATTTAAGTATCTACCTCTCACATTGAACAAATACACCAACCAGGCCAAGCAGATTTCTTAAAACAGAAAACAAAATGGAGCACGTAAAATAGAGCAGATCCATCAGTCACATACAGAGAATATAAGTTTACTTTCCTCACCCTACAGGGAATCACCAGAAGTGCTTTAGTTTATGCAGGTTTGAAATTTTTTCAGCAAAAGACAAAGGCCAATAAATTCACTATGTATTTAAGTATCACTCAAGAGACAATTAACAGATGAAAAAAACATGTGAAATGTGCAGCCTACATAATTTAAGTATCTATATCTCACATAGAACAAAAACAGCAGGCCAAGCAGATTTCTTAAAACAGAAAGCAAAATGGAACAAGTAAAACAGAAAGCATCTCTATCAGTCGCAAACAAAAATTATAACTTCACTTTTGTCACCCAGCAGATAATCACCTGCAGTGCTTTAATTTATGCAGGCTTAAAATGTTTTCAACATTATCACTATAGAATGCAGCCTTTCAATGACTTCATCTGATAACAATCCTTTTAAAAAGATGGTAATGTTAAATTCAACACATACTGCAAATGTGCTATAAAATATAATCAGCAAGAGACTAGCATTACACAGCTGCAAACTACTTAAGCACAACAGCTGCATGAAAACTAACCTCTTCATACTCCAGTATAAAACTTGTTTATGCCTCCATCTTTTGTGCCAGCATCATTTTGTATCACCTTAACAAATGCTAAATGACCTACAGCCACACAGGTAGACTGGACATTGCAAATGGAAGTACAAATCCTTGATGTACATCCTTAAAAAAATTACAGTGGATAAATTCCTTAATAAAATTAGATATCCCCATGTATGTTTTTCTGTCAAAGATTCTTTATTTCTTTGTGCTGTTTACCTATCTTCCATGCCCTTGCTTGGTACCTTCTGTTTATTTAAAAAAGAATTCCATCAAAAGTATCACCCATATTGCTGACCTTTGAATCTAAAACACATTGAACTCCAACTGAATATTTATGCCTTCATAGATGGTTACTAGGCTGTCAGAATAAGACTCATTTTAATCCTCACCAAGCTTATCCCATTTTTAGCAAAATATTGATAACATATGACAATACAGTAAAGAATTTTACGATTATGATATAGGCCTGTACACAACAAGCTTTCACAGGTTGCCCTGTCCATAAGGGACATTGGTATTAAACCAGGAGTAAATTTGCTTTTTTTTCCATACATTGATCCAATTTACATTAAAATAGAGTTAGGAATGGTCTTTGCTTTACATGGATGGAAAGCATGTTGCAGAGAAAGGCTAATCTTTGAAACACATACCCGTCCCTCCAAGATGTCTTGCTAATGCTGCAGTTGAAGTTTAGGTCCTTAGCTTGAGTATTTCTGATGTTAATTGTTTTGCATATGTACAACAGATCTGTCAGTGTGGGATCAGCCGATGTCTTATAGGCTAGGCATAGACTGCCATGTAGCACTCTTTAGTAGACCAAGCACAGGGATAACTGTTTGAGACGGTCCGCACAGGACTTGCTATGTTCTCCCTGTATTATTTTTGTAAGAAATCTCTGTGATCTCTTGAGCTGTTGCAAATACCTGGTCAGAAACATATTGAAGGGTGCATTGTGCTCAAAAATTGGATTGATGACAGCTGAGTATAGTGGAACAATGGCCGCCTTGGACATGGATGCAATGCCCCTACTTATAAGTTGTGCAATGTACAGTGATTTTCTCTTCATAGTGGACACATGGTGGTAAAAAGTCATGTTATCTCAAAGTGTGCTCACAGATCCCTGACCAATGGATCTTCTTTTAGGGGTGTATTATCATTGTGGCAATTTCCAGGGATGGCCGCCTTTCCAAAAGATACTACTGTGTATTTTTTTTTTCACACTGAGTTTTAGTCCATGGCTCTGGCACCAGTTGTTTGTCTGTGTCAGGCCCTGTTGAATGGTATGTGTGTCTTTTGGGGATTCAGTAACACTACCTAGTTTGCAACCATCTGAAACCTGGTCATCCAGAGGCCCTTGACATTTGCCTTGAATTCAGAGAAGTATATGCCAAAAAGGAGAGGCCTCAGCTTTGATCCCTGTGCAATACTGCTAGGGACTGGCCTATTTGTGGAAGTGGATTCCCCTATTCAACTTCTTGTTTCCAGTGAGTCAGCTGTCTTTCCATCAGATGGCATATTGGTTTATGCCTAATTTGTAAGTTTATCCACAATGCCTGAAGTGAGGTATTGAGTCAAACACCTTAGCCAAGATGAGGTAGGCTAAGTCCAATATTTTGCCCTTGTCCATAGGTTTAGTGACCTTCTTGAAGAAGACCACCAGGCATGACCTGCCTTTGACTACACCGAATTGGGTAGGATTCAGTGTCAGTAGGTTTCCTATGTCATTGTTTATCAGATCCGTGATAATTCCTTTCATGGTCTTGCATATGAGACTAGTCAGACTCATGGGTCTGTAGTTCTGTGGGTCTGTGGAAGGTTCTCCCTTGTATAGAGGGATGAAAGTTGCAGTCTTCCATTCGTTAAGCACAAAGCCTGTCTTGACACTATGATTGAAAAAGAGATCCTAGTACACTTGGCAGGTCATTTCATGCTATTCAGGAGGCATCCTGGGATATTATCAGGGCCCACTGAAACAGCAGTGAGAGGCAGCAGTTTTAGATCAGTATTGATTTACAGATGATACAGAAACAGAAACTCACACATCCTTCGTCAGCACCAAGACCTTGCCATTACGGATAATCCAAGATCACTATATCTTCAGAAAAACAAATCTTTAAAAATGTAGAGCTCCAATGGCACAGTGGGATAAAGCCCAGACTATAGCCCAGATGACCTGAGTCTGATTAACAGCTTGGGCACCTAATAGAGCTGGAAGGCGAAGAAAGGTGTAACCATCCTAGGGGTGGGAGGGGAATGCATAGTACAGTAGGAAGCATACAATTGCAATCTCTAAGAGGAGGATGACATCAATGTGCACATCCTGGAGGTCAGCTTTCATCTCACCAAGGCACTGACTGGTTGTAGCCTTTATTAGCAAGTGCAGAGAAACATGTATTCATAAAGGAAGGAGTTGTAGGTTCCTACAGTGATGCAGGTAGCCCTTCTTTCCATACAAGGAGTGGTGTTAGACCATAGAAATGCCCTCATTTTAGGGATTCTGGCCACACCTCTCAACCTCTTATTGCAAGAAATCTGGACAAAGACTGACAAAATGGGGGACAAAGGCCAAAAATAGGGACGTATTTTAAATATTACTCTTATCAGCTTAGAAAGTTGTCAGAGTAACATGATTTGTTTTAACATGCATTTCCTGAAGGATATGAAGTCTGAAACTCAAATGTATATCAGTGACTTCAGTGCTCAGATCATCTCAGTGATTTGCCAGAAATCCACAGATTTTATTCTGGACATTCTGCAAAAATCTGTACAGTTGAGAGGTATAAGCTGGTGCAGGTGTAACAAACATCATGGCTGCCTGTTTGACACCTCCTACGAATGGCTTTTGCCCCTGTCCTGTAGTAGTATAAGTTTCCAATATGGGAGAATGAATGAGCAGAGTCCAGTTTGGGGATGTTTGATAAAAAGCATCTAAAAATATTTGGAGTAATATGGTGGCTATATTAACCAGTGTATGCAAAGTGGAGGATTAAAAACACGTTTGGGAGTAAAACATTATTCTTGGCAGCAATCATCAGAAAGAAAGAAAGAAATAAGTAAGTTAAAATCATAGAAACTAAGTATTATCTCAATGTATGCATAAGAAATAAATGCAAACATGATGTATCATCATAATGACAGTACAAAGAGACACAACTGATATTTATTTAAGCAACATGCTATAAATAATTCCTTCCACTGTTAGACCAAGGGGTAACAGCTGTTCTCAAAATAAAGTGCAAAAGACTTAAGGTCACTATAATCACAGTCTATTAATTAACCAGTGAAACTACTACTCAAATGCAAAATTTGTTTGAGAATTAGTACTACCTGCTGCACCTAAAGCTGTTTCGATAGGTGACTTAAAGATGTCACACAGTATGGAATGAACTACATCTGCTGAGGAAAGTATTGTTTTTTAATTTTTCTGATGCAAACAATCCAGGAAAGCACTTACAAGAAAGCTATAATGTTAAAATCTGAAAAAACTGAATAAGCAAGAAAAAATAATTTATCTCCTTGTAGGTACTGGCCACAATGTACTGTTAGTGAAATATGGGCAACATGGGCTGATTATGAGTGTTAGTAAGAAATGTTTGAAAATCAGCTAAAGAACTTTCTTTTTTTATCTCCTTTATTACCTCTCCTCCTCTCTCCATCGTCCCCTATCTCCAGTCCTTTATTACCTCTCCTCCTCTCTCCATCGTCCCCTATCTCCAGTCCTTTATTACCTCTCCTCCTCTCTCCATCGTCCCCTATCTCCAGTCCTTTATTACCTCTCCTCCTCTCTCCATCGTCCCCTATCTCCAGTCCTTTATTACCTCTCCTCCTCTCTCCATCGTCCCCTATCTCCAGTCCTTTATTACCTCTCCTCCTCTCTCCATTGTCCCCTATCTCCAGTCCTTTATTACCTCTCCTCCTCTCTCCATCTTCCCCTATCTCCAGTCCTTTATTACCTCTCCTCCTCTCTCCATCGACCCCTATCTCCAGTCCTTTATTACCTCTCCTCCTCTCTCCATCGTCCCTATCTCCAGTCCTTTATTACCTCTCCTCCTCTCTCCATCGTCCCCTATCTCCAGTCCTTTATTACCTCTCCTCCTCTCTCCATCGTCCCCTATCTCCAGTCCTTTATTACCTCTCCTCCTCTCTCCATCTTCCCCTATCTCCAGTCCTTTATTACCTCTCCTCCTCTCTCCATTGTCCCCTATCTCCAGTCCTTTATTACCTCTCCTCCCCTCTCCATCGTCCCCTATCTCCAGTCCTTTATTACCTCTCCTCCTCTCTCCAATGTCCCCTATCTCCAGTCCTTTATTACCTCTCCTCCTCTCTCCATTGTCCCCTATCTCCAGTCCTTTATTACCTATCCTCCTCTCTCCATCTTCCCCTATCTCCAGTCCTTTATTACCTCTCCTCCTCTCTCCATTATCCCCTATCTCCAGTCCTTTATTACCTCTCCTCCTGTCTCCATCGTCCCCTATCTCCAGTCCTTTATTACCTCTCCTCCTCTCTCCATCGTCCCCTATCTCCAGTCCTTTATTACCTCTCCTCCACTCTCCATCGTCATCTATCTCCAGACCTTTATTACCTCTCCTCCTCTCTCCATCGTCCCCTATCTCCAGTCCTTTATTACCTCTCCTCCTCTCTCCATCGTCCCCTATCTCCAGTCCTTTATTACCTCTCCTCCTCTCTCCATCGTCCCCTATCTCCAGTCCTTTATTACCTCTCCTCCTCTCTCCATCGCCCTATCTCCAGTCCTTTATTACCTCTCCTCCTCTCCATCATCCCTATCTCCAGTCCTTTATTACCTCCTCCTCTCTCCATCGCCCCTATCTCCAGTCCTTTATTACCTCTCCTTCCCTCTCCATCGTCCCCTATCTCAGTCCTTTATTACCTCTCCTCCTCTCTCCATCGTCCCCTATCTCCAGTCTTTTATTACCTCTCCTCCTTTCTCCATCGTCCCTTATCTCCAGTCTTTTATTACCTCTCCTCCTCTCTCCATCGTCCCCTATCTCCAGTCCTTATTACCTCCTCCTCTCCTCCCTATCTCCATGTCCTTTACCTCTCTCCTCCTCCTCTCTCCATCGTCCCTATCTCCAGTCCTTTATTACCTCTCCTCCTCTCCATCGTCCCCTATCTCCAGTCCTTTATTACCTCTCCTCCTCTCTCCATCGTCCCCTATCTCCAGTCCTTTATTACCTCTCCTCCTCTCTCCATCGTCCCCTATCTCCAGTCCTTTATTACCTCTCCTCCTCTCTCCATCGTCCCCTATCTCCAGTCCTTTATTACCTCTCCTCCTCTCTCATCGTCCCTATCTCCAGTCCTTTATTACCTCCTCCTCTCTCCATCGTCCCCTATCTCCAGTCCTTTATTACCTCTCCTCCTCTCTCCATCGTCCCCTATCTCCAGTCCTTTATTACCTCTCCTCCTCTCTCCATCGTCCCCTATCTCCAGTCCTTTATTACCTCTCCTCCTCTCCATCGTCCCCTATCTCCAGTCCTTTATTACCTCCTCCTCTCTCCATCGTCCCCTATCTCCAGTCCTTTATTACCTCTCCTCCTCTCTCCATCGTCCCCTATCTCCAGTCCTTTATTACCTCTCCTCCTCTCCATCGTCCCCTATCTCCAGTCCTTTATTACCTCTCCTCCTCTCTCCATCGTCCCTATCTCCAGTCCTTTATTACCTCTCCTCCTCTCCATCGTCCCCTATCTCCAGTCCTTATTACCTCTCCTCCTCTCTCCATCGTCCCCTATCTCCAGTCCTTTATTACCTCTCCTCCTCTCTCCATCGTCCCCTATCTCCAGTCCTTTATTACCTCTCCTCCTCTCTCCATCGTCCCCTATCTCCAGTCCTTTATTACCTCTCCTCCTCTCCATCGTCCCTATCTCCAGTCCTTTATTACCTCTCCTCCTCTCTCCATCGTCCCCTATCTCCAGTCCTTTATTACCTCTCCTCCTCTCTCCATCGTCCCCTATCTCCAGTCCTTTATTACCTCTCCTCCTCTCTCCATCGTCCCCTATCTCCAGTCCTTTATTACCTCTCCTCCTCTCTCCATCGTCCCCTATCTCCAGTCCTTTATTACCTCTCCTCCTCTCTCCATCGTCTCCTATCTCCAGTCCTTTATTACCTCTCCTCTCTCCATCGTCCCCTATCTCCAGTCCTTTATTACCTCTCCTCCTCTCTCCATCGTCCCCTATCTCCAGTCCTTTATTACCTCTCCTCCTCTCTCCATCGTCCCCTATCTCCAGTCCTTTATTACCTCTCCTCCTCTCTCCATCATCCCTATCTCCAGTCCTTTATTACCTCTCCTCCTCTCTCCATCGGCCCCTATCTCCACCCCCGTATTACCTCTCCTCCTCTCCATCGTCCCCTATCTCCAGTCCTTTATTACCTCTCCTCCTCTCTCCCCTCCCTATCTCCAGTCCTTTATTACCTCTCCTCCTCTCTCCATCGTCCCTATCTCCAGTCCTTTACCTCCTCTCCTCTCTCCATCGTCCCCTATCTCCAGTCCTTTATTACCTCTCCTCCTCTCTCCATCGTCCCCTATCTCCAGTCCTTTATTACCTCTCCTCCTCTCTCCATCGTGCCCTATCTCCAGTCCTTTATTACCTCTCCTCCTCTCTCCATCGTCCCCTATCTCCAGTCCTTTATTACCTCTCCTCCTCTCTCCATCGTCCCCTATCTCCAGTCCTTTATTACCTCTCCTCCTCTCTCCATCGTCCCCTATCTCCAGTCCTTTATTACCTCTCCTCCTCTCTCCATCGTCCCTATCTCCAGTCCTTTATTACCTCTCCTCCTCTCTCCATCGTCCCCTATCTCCAGTCCTTTATTACCTCTCCTCCTCTCTCCATCGTCCCCTATCTCCAGTCCTTTATTACCTCTCCTCCTCTCTCCATCGTCCCTATCTCCAGTCCTTTATTACCTCTCCTCCTCTCTCCATCGTCCCCTATCTCCAGTCCTTTATTACCTCTCCTCCTCTCTCCATCGTCCCCTATCTCCAGTCCTTTATTACCTCTCCTCCTCTCCATCGTCCCTATCTCCAGTCCTTTATTACCTCTCCTCCTCTCTCCATCTTCCCTATCTATAGTCCTTTATTACCTCTCCTCCTCTCTCCATCGTCCCCTATCTCCAGTCCTTTATTACCTCTCCTCCTCTCTCCATCGTCCCCTATCTCCAGTCCTTTATTACCTCTCCTCCTCTCTCCATCGTCCCCCTATCTCCAGTCCTTTATTACCTCTCCTCCTCTCTCCATCGTCCCCTATCTCCAGTCCTTTATTACCTCTCCTCCTCTCTCCATCGTCCCATATCTCCAGTCCTTTATTACCTCTCCTCCTCTCTCCATCGTCCCTATCTCCAGTCCTTTATTACCTCTCCTCCTCTCTCCATCGTCCCCTATCTCCAGTCCTTTATTACCTCTCCTCCTCTCTCCATCGTCCCCTATCTCCAGTCCTTTATTACCTCTCCTCCTCTCTCCATCTTCCCCTATCTCCAGTCCTTTATTACCTCTCCTCCTCTCTCCATGTCCCTATCTCCAGTCCTTTATTACCTCTCCTCCTCTCTCCATCGTCCCCTATCTCCAGTCCTTTATTACCTCTCCTCCTCTCTCCATCGTCCCCTATCTCCAGTCCTTTATTACCTCTCCTCCTCTCTCCATCGTCCCCTATCTCCAGTCCTTTGCCCTCCTCTCCTCTCCTCCTTGTCCCCTATCTCCAGTCCTTTATTACCTCTCCTCCTCTCTCCATGTCCCTATCTCCAGTCCTTTACCTCTCCTCCTCTCTCCCTATCATCCCTATCTCAGTCCTTTACCTCTCCTCCTCTCTCCATCTTCCCCTCCAGTATCCAGTCCTTATTACCTCTCCTCCTCTCCATGTCCCCTATCTCCAGTCCTTTGTATTACCTCTCCTCTCTCTCTCTCCATCGTCCCCTATCTCCAGTCCTTTATTACCTCTCCTCCTCTCTCCATCGTCCCTATCTCCAGTCCTTTATTACCTCTCCTCCTCTCTCCATCGTCCCCTATCTCCAGTCCTTTATTACCTCTCCTCCTCTCTCCATCGTCCCCTATCTCCAGTCCTTTATTACCTCTCCTCCTCTCTCCAATGTCCCCTATCTCCAGTCCTTTATTACCTCTCCTCCTCTCTCCATCTTCCCCTATCTCCAGTCCTTTATTACCTCTCCTCCTCTCTCCATCTTCCCCTATCTCCAGTCCTTTATTACCTCTCCTCCTCTCTCCATCTTCCCCTATCTCCAGTCCTTTATTACCTCTCCTCCTCTCTCCATCGTCCCCTATCTCCAGTCCTTTATTACCTCTCCTCCTCTCTCCATCTTTCCCTATCTCCAGTCCTTTATTACCTCTCCTCCTCTCTCCATCGTCCCCTATCTCCAGTCCTTTATTACCTCTCCTCCTCTCTCCATCGTCCCCTATCTCCAGTCCTTTATTACCTCTCCTCCTCTCTCCATCGTCCCCTATCTCCAGTCCTTTATTACCTCTCCTCCTCTCTCCATCTTCCCCTATCTCCAGTTCTTTACCTCTCCTCCTCTCTCCATCGTCCCCTATCTCCAGTCCTTTATTACCTCTCCTCCTCTCTCCATCGTCCCCTATCTCCAGTCCTTTATTACCTCTCCTCCTCTCTCCATCGTCCCCTATCTCCAGTCCTTTATTACCTCTCCTCCTCTCTCCATCGTCCCTATCTCCAGTCCTTTATTACCTCTCCTCCTCTCTCCATCGTCCCCTATCTCCAGTCCTTTATTACCTCTCCTCCTCTCCATCGTCCCCTATCTCCAGTCCTTTATTACCTCTCCTCCTCTCTCCATCGTCCCCCTATCTCCAGTCCTTTATTACCTCTCCTCCTCTCTCCATCGTCCCCTATCTCCAGTCCTTTATTACCTCTCCTCCTCTCTCCATCGTCCCTATCTCCAGTCCTTTATTACCTCTCCTCCTCTCTCCATCGTCCCCTATCTCCAGTCCTTTATTACCTCTCCTCCTCTCTCCATCGTCCCCTATCTCCAGTCCTTTATTACCTCTCCTCCTCTCTCCATCGTCCCTATCTCCAGTGCTTTATTACCTCTCCTTCTCTCTCCATTGTCCCCTATCTCCAGTCCTTTATTACCTCTCCTCCTCTCTCCATCGTCCCCTATCTCCAGTCCTTTATACCTCTCCTCCTCTCTCCATCGTCCCCTATCTCCAGTCCTTTATTACCTCTCCTCCTCTCTCCATCGTCCCCTATCTCCAGTCCTTTATTACCTCTCCTCCTCTCTCCATTCCCATCGTCCCCTATCTCCAGTCCTTTATTACCTCTCCTCCTCTCTCCATCGTCCCCTATCTCCAGTCCTTATTACCTCTCCTCCTCTCCATCGTCCCTATCTCCAGTCCTTTATTACCTCTCCTCCTCTCTCCATCTTCCCTATCTCCAGTCCTTTATTACCTCTCCTCCTCTCTCCATCATCCCCTATCTCCAGTCCTTTATTACCTCTCCTCCTCTCTCCATCGTCCCCTATCTCCAGTCCTTTATTACCTCTCCTCCTCTCTCCATCGTCCCCTATCTCCAGTCCTTTATTACCTCTCCTCCTCTCTCCATCGTCCCTATCTCCAGTCCTTTATTACCTCTCCTCCTCTCTCCATCGTCCCCTATCTCCAGTCCTTTATTACCTCTCCTCCTCTCTCCATCGTCCCCTATCTCCAGTCCTTTATTACCTCTCCTCCTCTCTCCATCTTCCCCTATCTCCAGTCCTTTATTACCTCTCCTCCTCTCCATCTTCCCCTATCTCCAGTCCTTTATTACCTCTCCTCCTCTCTCCATCTTCCCCTATCTCCAGTCCTTTATTACCTCTCCTCCTCTCTCCATCGTCCCCTATCTCCAGTCCTTTATTACCTCTCCTCCTCTCTCCATCGTCCCCTATCTCCAGTCCTTTATTACCTCTCCTCCTCTCTCCATCGTCCCCTATCTCCAGTCCTTTATTACCTCTCCTCCTCTCTCCATCGTCCCCTATCTCCAGCCCATTTTCAACCTTCTTAACTTTCTCTTTGTCTTCCAGAGCTCTTCCTTCCTGCTTCTACTAACCCTTCACCCCAGTAACTCTTTACAAGCCTCCTTAATACCATCGCATTCCTTCCTACAAACTTATTCTCTCAATCACTGCTATTTTTAAGCATTATTACTGTCATAACCTTTTACCATCTACTCTGTTCCATCCCAGGATTCCACCCCTTGTTCCTTTCCTGATACCCCCTTCCTTTTCACCTCAACTTCACCATCACATTATCTAACAGCACTAATTCCAAAATCGCAGCATTTACTTCCTGCCTTGCTCTAACCTTATCAACTCAACCAATCCAGTCTGCTGGCTTGCCAACATTCATCTCAGCTAAAGATGAATGATCACTCTTCCCCCCTAGTGTACTCTCCAAATATTCACCACCTCTATCTCTTTCATCCCTTCCTGTAACCTCTTTTGACTCCTTCAATGAAACTCAACATTTTGTGCAAGGATTCTTTGCTAGATTAATTCCCTTCCCCCGACAACATCCCCCCCCCCCGGCTTGCACTGGCGTATCTCTTTAATGCATCCTTCCAACACCCCAACCTTCTGTCCATAGTGCAGCACTGCAGTCTAACCTTGTTCTTTGCACTGCCTCCTACCCCACCTCTATTAAACCATTCCAACTCTATCCCATCCTGCTTTTAACCAGAATCTCTACTATCCTCACTACTTTGGCCAAAATCTTTGCCTTCTTAATGGAGCCATTATTCACCTCCCCCATGTTCTAAATCCCTAAATAACCCTCTCACCCCCATCCCCACCCAAATCCCATCTGCTGATATCCCATAACCCCCAGGTGCACCAATGCCCCCAGGCATCTACAGTTCATTATTACCAGGAGTTATCCCAATCCAAAATTATACCCCTCCAAACTGCGAAAGCCCAGACCATTCTTACAGTAATTTTCTAACTATAGTCTCCATGCTCCAAATTCCCCCATTATTTCCTGTAAATACTGCCTCAAACCCTAATAGAACCCATTATTCTATTTATCCCTCTGTATTACCCACCTTACCACCAACTGCCATTTTACTAATTTGCACCTTTCTCTACTAAGTGCCTTACTCTCAATTTTATGACACTCCCTTAATGTAAACTTGTTATAAGGCATTCTTAGAACAGTCTTATAACTGTTAACCATCAGGGTTATCAGTACTCATATACACCAAGAACATGACTGAAGGAATTAACCCGAAAATGATATGCTGAAACTATTTATCTACAGTCCATTTTCATCTTTTCACATATTCAACCCTCGTGTGATATGTGTAGCACTTAAAACCTTCACATTTATTCCCTGTTCAAATTATCCAACAAATCCTATGGCTTCATTCAATGTGTCCCATGTACCTTGCATTTTTAAACAAGACATTTAAATCATAATATTAACACTGAACAATCAGAATTTAGCTTCCTGTCTGTGCATTAAGTAAATCAAGCCCCTCAGAGTGGCACATAGCCATCACACTCTATTTAGAATGAAATATATTAAAGACTTCATAATACAAAAATTACCCACATTTTTGCAATTTCCCCTTTACCCTTTACCTTGATAATACAAACAAACAACCAATAGTCCATCAGTTGCTTTCACCTTCTACAGGGCCAGCTGCTGCAAACTACTTTCAGTTGCCTTTTGGAGGCCAATGTCATTCTTCAAATGATTAAAAATAACTGTATAATTCACTTTCTCCCTTATCCTTCCTTGCAGGTTTTAGTTGGCCTTGTTAACTCAACATCATTTGTATCATCTTGTCTCAGCCAAGTCATCCACAGCATCAGTTCTCCACCATTTACATGTATAATAAACATAAAGCAAAGCTGATCATGAATTTCCATTCATCAGCCACCATAGCCCTCTGCATCACAGTGATTTAGTTTTAATTATTGGAATTTAGTGATCTAGATGGTTTTGCCAAACAAAGTTAATCCTCTTTTCCGATTCTGCGATAGGCCTGACATCCAGTTGTTGTTGCAATCTGTCATCTCTTCCACCTTCATTTTCTCTCCTAGTCTGATCAGTCTCTACTTCACCTCCCAGAGCATTGCTTTGCCATGTATTTTCCAAACTGGCTAGCCCCTCGTGGTCACCCCAGTCTTTTCTCTATTGCTCCTTATCCTTAAGAAGGGATCGATTCCTTATAGAGTCTTCCTGTGTCACACCCACTACTACTTTGATAAAAAACCCTCAAAACAAAGTTTTCTTCCTGCACTTCAGCAGCTTTCCTTCCTCATAACTGATTTATAATATTCTCACCATGACTTCATGATCCAACCATCACAAGGCACTAGGTTCCACCATCACTTCCTTGCACTTCTAGCTATTGCTATTATCTATTCCCGTCATCTATTCCATTTGCCATCATTTTGCTGGCCTCTGAACACACCTCTAAACAGTCTAATCATGTTCTCATAAGTCTGGATGAAATATGGCTTTTCCTGCTAATTTGTCCTTAGCACAGTGGGGTACATACGTATAACAGCTGCTCTCATTTTCCTAAAATGTCATAGAGTCATAGACATGCACACCTGCTGTCTATGGACAGCTACCACCCAAATTCTCTGTCCAATATAGCTTGCTTGCTAGCTTCATGAACCATGTTCTTGCTTGAAAACTGTTCAGCATGATCAGTAAGTGTCTTGGCCTTGTGTCTCCATGACTACTGTCCTCAATGATGTGCTAAAGCTATTGGACATGTGAATGGCCATCTCCTGTGAAAAGAGTTCCTGTAACCACCTCTGCCCAAACAGCACTGAGTCTAGTCCTTTTATAGTTCTTCCAGTCTTGTGAAGCACCCATTTTTGTGCCACAATCTGTGCTCCAAATGTTCCAGCATTTGTGCAGCCAATCTATTGCTTCTTTCACCTGTGCAGACTCTACACCTCTATCCCTTACTTCAGTTTCCAAGGTATCCACTCTCTCTCTTCTTGTCTGTCCACAGAAATTGCTAATTTTCAATAGTATTTTTTATTCCTGAATACCTCCAAATATAGATGCACTATAACTGAGGTTCATGAGTCTATCTTCTAGAGAGTAGTCAACCTTATTCAACGTAATTACCAACATTTAGCCATACATTAAGCCTTAAACTCATGATTTTTGTTACCAAAGCTCTTAAGAGGCATGCATTGCCATTTTCAGCATGTCTACCCTACACATAACCACAATACCACTGTACAAAAAGTCAAGAACTATAGACCTAGCTTGTCATACTGACTGACTCACCAGCAAGTTCTAAAATGTTCTGTGCACTAACTGCATTCATATAATGATTGCTTATATGTATTCCATGGCGTTTTTACATGGATGACATACCTGAAAAATTGAATAAGAAAAAATTAATTTTTGAATTTAATTAAATTAAATTTAATTTAATTAATATTGTTTCCTAAGCTTGTTTTGTTGTTTCTTTGTATTTTTATTTGGGACAGTTTGCTCAGAAAGTCTGCTAAGCATATTGTTTGGATTTTCTGTTGAATGTCTCATTGTCCTTTTTAATTCTAATATGCACTGAACTAAATGAACTATTCCCTACATCTTTGTTCAAGTTATGATAGCCATGATTAGAGAGTGCAACATATACAGAAAGATGTTAATCAGCATCCTCTGTGCATCTCTATTATTAGAATTTTCACAGAGTATGGTTCTGCCCGTCTTTTCAGTGCTCATTGTATTGAACTATATCCAAAGTCAAACTGTATGGTGGACATGACGAAATATTCCAAAACTTTTGACTTGTCCTGTACAAGATAATAGGCTCAAAGGTTGTCACGAGGCCAAGGACCATTAGGTCCCTTACAAGCCACGGTGCACACTCCAAACCATTTGGGCCCGAAGTATCATGGGCATCTATATTGGGGGGGCATATAAGTAGGGAGGAAACTAAGGATTTGTAGGATGGGTATTAGGATAATACTTTTCTTATTGATGGCCTCTGTCCATGGGGGACATGGGGGCCAGACTGGGGATATATTTATGATTTCCCATATAGTTGTCAATGTTTTGTTTGAATAGGGTCAGGAATGAACTCTGTTTTACATGGATAGGGAGCCTTTTCCGTAGTGCAGGGATCCTTTGGAACACATATCTGTCTCTCCAGCATGTTCTGTTTATGTCACAGGTGAAGTTCAGATCCCTGGATCTAGTACTTCTGGTGCTGTTTGTTTTGAGCTTGTGCAGCAGATCCATGAGAGCAGGGTCTGAAGAAGCTGTGTAAGCTAGGCAAAGATCCCCTCTCAGCAGTCTGTAGGAGACTGAATACAACTAAAAACAACCAAAATGACCAGGAAAACCAGGAATTGAGAGGTGGAAGCCACAGAAACTACAGTAGTCAAAATAAAATACTTTACTGAGCACATTCCTCTCAGTGTAACAGACTTCTTCAGAATAAATAAAATCACATATATGTAAGCTTAAACACATACTCCTGCCACATGATAGGTTACAATGCTATAACCACACACCCCTTTTTGTGACTAAAATCATAAAAACAATTACAATCTTGCAATAAACTTAATATATATGTTCCCAATGGATCACATACAATAAGAAGATTTAAGTTGTAAAAGAGGACAAAGAGAAATTTTGTCATTCAAGCCAGGGAATATACTGTCATTCAATCTAGCCTCCATTTCATTTTAATAAATTCTAAATAGTCATCAACAGGACCAACCTCTGTCCCAAGTCCACATGGTCAATTACACAAAACTTAAAAGAATGGGTGGGAAACTATTTTCGGGATCTCTAAAATACATAAATGTATCGAACCCCCCACCCCATTTCGTCCAATAGTGGATGCAAAGGCATCCAAGACCTTTTGTATAGCTAAGTTCATTGATTTTAAGGTCAAGCATGTTTTGGACCACCACCCATACCTTTTTAGGGATTCATGGGATTTTCTGTCAAAAATAGGTCACAAATTCTATGATGACAATTTATTGATGGTTATAATTGATATCTGTGACCTGTTTTTGGTAATTCCACATGAACAGGGACTTGAGTGGTTCTGTGACTATTTGTGTATCAACACCAACTTTGACCACAACACCATCCTTATGCTAATAACCTGTATGGAATTGGTCTTGGAGAACAATTTTTTGGTCTTTGAAGGACAGCTGTTCAGGCAAACCCATGGGGTAGCAATGGGGGCATGTTGCACCCTGGTGTTTGCTAACATAGTTCTGTCCCAATGGGAAGATCTTTACATCTTGGATTCACCCTATAAAAATTCTTGGGTACTATATGGGCATTATCTAGATGACATAGTACTGCTGTGGAGAGATGGGAAGGACAAACTGGGGGAATTTTTTGAATTTATTCATAACACTACATCTTTTCTGAGGTTTACTATGAGTGTGGACAGGATAGACTCAACTATTTGGATGTGATACTAAAGAAGTACTACACTAATAACACCTTTTCCTCCCTGTGATATAGAAAACCTACTTATTCTAACATACTTTTGCACTATAGCATCTGGCATCCCATTCACCAAAAGAAAGCTTTGGTGAAAGGGTAATATGTTAGATTAGCCAGAATGATCTCTGACCTGGAGGACTTTTTTAGTGAGTGTGTAACATTGCAAGGTATGTTGAATAAGTGGGGGTACCCTGATAAATTTGTGGTAGACATTATTGATGAGGTGAAGAACAGAAGGCTGGAAGGGACTTATCGTACCCTTTTAGGTACTAGTCTGGAATTGAGACAGACAGGTGTCAGTGAAAATGAGGTGAGCTTTGGGAGAGCTCTGGTGCTACCATTTAATGTTGATTTTTATGACATTCAGAAAATCATTAATTAACACTGGAATACTTTTAGTCTTGATGCCAACACCTCCGCCCTTTTGGGAAAAACTCCTACTATAGTTTATAAAAAGGAGGTTTCCCTTAAAAGGATATTAGAGAGAACATTACCTTTAGTAGAGAAGAGTGGCAGTTTCAAATGCGGCAGGGGTCTGCAATGTAAATTTATGATTGACAAGGAACAAATTTACATTAAAAATGTTAGGAAAATTTACACCAAAGAAAAAGTACTTTTGTTACTCGAAGGGGGTGGTCTATGTGGCCCTTTGTCAGTATTTGATGGATTATATGTAGGCAAGTTGAAAAGGGCTATTAAGCAAATAATTTACCAACATTTTTATGACATAACCAACAAAAATGACAAAAATTACATTTTTAGACATATCAATGAGTTCCCTCCCCCATTCTTTTAAGTTTTGTATAATTAACCGTGTGGACATGGGACAGAGGGGGGGGGTCCTGTTGATGACTATTTAGAATTTATTGAAATGAAATGGCAGGTTAGATTAAATGCCAGTGTATTTCCTGGCTTGAATGACAACATTTCTCTTTGCCCTTTTTTAAAACTTAAATCTTCTTATTGTATGTGATCCATTGGGAACATATTTATTAAGTCTGTTGCAAAATTTTAATTGTTTTTATGATTTAGTCACAATAATTTATGGCATTGTTAACCTATCATGTGTCAGGAGTATGTATTTAAGCTTACACATATATGATTTTATTTAACCTCCAGACCGAATACTGAAACAGACCCTTTAGGTGATCAGTGCAGGACAGGGTATTCATGCCCTGAATCCTCCTGGTGAGAAACCTTTCTGTTGTTTCAACGTTTGCAAGTGTCTGGTTAAATACACACCAAAGGGGCGTTTTATTCAATGATAGGTCTTATAAGTAGAGTGGTAGTATAACTTCCTTGGACCAGGATGCTATACCCTTGCCTATACATTGGGCAATATAGAATGATTTTCTTATTGTCTTAGCTACATGTTGGTCAAAGGCCAGATTGCTGTCTACATACGTTCCCAGATCCCTTACTACTGGTTGACTTTTAGGGGAAGTTTATCAATGAAGTAATTAACTTGGGTTAACAGTTTACCAAAGGACATTATAAATGCATTTTTGGCATTAAATTTTAGGCCATGGCTTTGGCATCAGTCATTTGTCTATAATAAAACCACTTACAAGCTGTTTGTGTCTTGGGGGAAATCTAAGATAGTTGCCAATTAACAGTCATTTGTGAACTTGGTAAGCCAAAGACCTTGAATACTCTTGACTTCCACAAAGTAGATGCCAAACAGAAGCAGGCCCAGCGCAGAGGCCTGGGGTACTCCACCAGTGACTGGTTTCTTGGTGGAGGTGGTCTCACCAATCCAGACTTCCTGAGTGCTGTCTGTGAGTCAGCTGGCAATCCAGTGAGTTATGTAAGAATTTACACCTAACACAGAGGGTTTGTCAACAAAGCCTGAGCGGGATATTGTATCAAATGCCTTAACCAGCTCAAGATACGCAATATGCAATGTTTTACCCTTGTCCTTTGCCTTGGTGTACCTCTCAAAGAACTCTACCAGGTTAAGCAGGTATGACCTTCCCTTAATAAAACCAAATTGGGATGGGTCTAGTGTCTATAGGTTGCCCTTGCCTTTGTTTATTATTTCCATGATAATGTGTTCAATGGATTTGCATGTTAGGCTTGTTAGACTGATGCGTCTGAGGTTCTCTGGTTCAGTTGATGGTCAGCCTTTGTGGAGAGGAATGGATGTTGCTGTCCTCCATTCACTTGGAATGTAGCCTGTTTCAAGGCTGTAGTTGAAGAGTGCCTTAAGTGGCCCTGATAGTTAGATTGCTCAGGAGGCAACCAGGGATATAATCATGACCCATGGTGCCAAAGTTCTTGGCTTTAGTCAGTGATGTTAGCACCTGGTCCCTGCTGAGAGCTGGAGGAAGTATGCTGGAGGGGACTTCACCTAGTAGAGCTGGGGGAAGTAGAGGATGAATTTCTGGGATGAATTTATAAACCAGGAGTCTTGCTATGTCACCCTGATCGGTGAAGGTGGTACCGTTCACCACCAGTTTAGCACACTGTTGTGTGTTACCTTTAAGGTTCGGAACAGAGCTGAATAAGGTTTTCTGATTATCCATAGACTACAAGGCTATTTTGACTTCGTACATGGCCTTGTTGGACTTAATTAGATCTCTTAGTTTCTTGTTTACTTGTATAAGAGAGCACTTGTCTTTAAAGGAGTTACTCTTCCTGATTTTGGCCGTGAGCTTTCTTCTTTTATTATATACCTTGTTTAGGTGAAGATTCCACCAGTGAGGTTTGTTTTTTGTGTTTATTTTGGATTTATTTCTGGTAGGTATGACAGCCTCTATACAGCCATTCACATGTTTGTATAGGGCCTCTGTAAGTCTCGGGGTTAGGGGATCCTTGAATTTTGGCAAACTGTCACTTAATAGGATGTAGTTTGCCTATGAGTAGTTCCTAACTGTTACTGGTTTAGTTGAATTTTCTGGGTTGATTTTTACTTCAAACGAGACAGCATTGTGATCCTACCTACCAGATCCAATATGTTTGATCCTTTGGTTGGAGGATGCACTATCTGTTCAAGGGTGTTTGTGTTAATAAAGTCCAGGAAGTGTTGTGCCTGTGAGTTTGAAGCAGTGCACATTTCCCAGTCCTTAGAGGGGTACTTAAAGTCACCCATGAAAGAGTGTTTGATTGATTGGTGAACAACACTAATTGGTTTAGATAACAGTTGTGAGTCTCTAGAGGCATATATAGTGACCTGCAACTAGCCTTGATATGATGAGGGACCTAATCTATGGTGAATTGCATGTAACGGTCTATGGTATCATCCTGTTTAACCAACCTGGAGGTATGTTTGTTACAAAACCTGCACCTTTGGTCCCAGTCTGTGCTGCTGTTGGTTTAAATGTATGGAAGGCCCTGTGGCCTTGTACTTATGGAGTACTTTCTATGGCTTTAAACCAAGTCTCAGTTATTGCACAGATGTCTACATTCTCCAGAGAGAGGACAGCATGAAGGATGTGGAGTTTTTTGTCTAGGCTCCAAGCACTGAATAGTAGCACCTTAAGGTTGCTTGTAGAGCTTTTCACTGTGTTGATAGTTTTGTCTTTTTGGCATTGCCTAAAAAATTCTCTGGGGGGGGTGGATAAAGTTTTAGCCAATATCTGAAAGCCAACAGGAGACAGGTGCAGTCCTTCCTTGGCAAAGCAACACAGTCTTTTGACTATGTCCTCCCATGCTGACAGGTATTGAACCCCCCTGAAGTGACACTATAAACTAAGCCAATTATTAAAACCAATAATTTTTATTTATACTGTGGCATGATCATTGAAGAGTGAATAACTGTCGTTTGTGAGAACTAAAGGATATGACTTCTAGAATTTTCTGGTTGTAGCAAGACTTGCATTTCCTAATAGTGGAAGCAATTTCTCTCTTTTCCATATTTAGAAATCATGATTGCACTACAGAGAAACAGTTCATAAATGCACACAGAGCTACAAACTGCCTTAAGCAGAAAGACTATTGACTGTGGGTGAGCAGATTGTTTATTTTTGGCCCAATCCATTAATGTACTGGATAATCATAAAATAGGACAACACCTGACATCTAGCCTTAATTGTTTAAGAAGTTCCTGGCTTACTAGCTATGTATATCTCCTCCTTTTTTTGTTCTCCTCAAAAATGTCCTTTCCCCCCACAGTTGAACATTTCTTCACAAACTTCCCTCCAGAACTCTGAATACTGGGCAGGTTTAGATAACATGGATGATATGATATCACTTAATGCGTCCAGTCCTGTATCCATATGTAAACTCCATTTATACCTTATTTTGTATATTGTTTTGCCTCTCTGAATTAACTGCACAGCTGTGTTTGCATTCATAAATTTAGTATACCAACTAAATAAATAAATCATAAATAACCACTGATAAGAGTTTGCCTGTAACAAAAAAAATGTCCACTGGAAAGCCTGTCACAACTAATGTAGGAGTAATTATAAATATCATGCACTGAAAAAGAATGGAAGACTAAGATATGTTGCTATTAAGAGATAGAAAAAAACATGATAACTTGAAAAGACAAGATAAAATTTTAACAGTTTCAAGAAATAAAGAGGAGAAGGTAATGATTTCTGGTGTATGGTTGTAATATGATGTATTGTTGTAATTAGTATGTCATCAATCAACTGTATGATCACTATTCATTCTGTCATTTCCTTTAAATTTTCTCATTGCTGGATCTGGCATGATGTGAAGGACAACATGGAATGTAAGAGGATTCATAATTAAGTGCTCATGATGACAACCTCTAACTGTGAACAGCCTAGTTCACAGAGGTAAGAAAAAACAGTTCTCCCACATAGCTGTGATTCAGAATGCATCCCTGTTGTTTGCTTGCATTTGATAATGAACTTATGCTACATAAAAAAAAATGTATAACTTTAGGCCCTAATTAATATGTAGACTTATGTAAGTAATATCAAAATATATGTGTGTGGTAGCACACATCCTACAAAGTTCTTATAAATGCCACGTAATGTTGTGAGACTGAATTAGAAGCTATGGAATATCAAAGCAGGACAAATAAACAGGAAGAAAAAGCCACATGGGAGGAAGACCAGGTAAGTAAACAAATATTGGCCATCAGTTTGTCCATCTGTGCAGATATGTGCTGTTGCTCTAGATATCTGCCTAATCTACAACTGCCTAGTAAGTTGCAGGATCCTGTTAAACACCTGCAAACTTGAAGTGCACCACCAGGTTCAGTAGTGTTACAACTAGCTCCAAAATCAGTAAAAAATATAAATCTGGTATGTGCTTCTGTAACGAGAGACCTGACTGCAACAGTGCTTTCAGAGGTGTGTAACATTTGTTACACACCCTCTAAGTGCTGTTATTATCCAGTGTCAGAGAAGGAATGTTCCTTTGCTCTCAGCTATCCCTGAATATTTTCCACATACATCTGTGGAAGTTTACAGACTTCAGTCTATAAGTAGCTAATTTTATTAGCACAGTATTTAAAAACTGTCCCTGACTTTTATATGCAATTATATTTATTTGATGTTTATACAGCAGCACTTGCTAAGTGCTTTACTGGCATTCAAAGCTGGTAAAACACACTGGCTTTTTTTCTGTAACTAGTACATGGAGTAGATGAAATTCCATGCACTACAAAGAGTTATGATCGTGTCTCACTAAGTATATGTGATCTCGACATGGATGCCAAGATTCACCTCTCGAGCTTCGTTCTCAAGGTGAATTTATTGGCATACATGTCTCAAAAAGTATTATAATAATGTGGTTACAATCAGAGACCGATTCATAATCTCCTATATTAGAAACATGTTCCATATATCAGCTGCTCCTTCTGTCAAGAAACATTTTCTTACAGCTAAAATGAAGTGCCTCTAAATACAAGTACGTATCTTTTATTTTTATATATTCTCCTTTCACTGTTGTGTTATGCACCTGTACTAAAGATTTATTTTCCTGCAATAATGTCCTGAGAAATACAATGAGAGGAGCTTTCCTATGCATCTTTCTGACTGCATTTGGCTAGTTTTAACTGACATCCGGTTGTAATTCCAAGACTTGTGAATGCAAGTCCTGAAATTATGAAAAAATAACTCAGAAAATACTGGAGAATGGTGACTGTCAAATATCAATGTCCCCCTCTAAAGCTGTTTTTGCAGGGAAGGCAAACCCTCCTGCAATCCTCAATGTAGGGGCAAGCTCCCATACTCTTCAAACGTACATATACCAACTCCTCTTTTAACTATTTACACAAATAATGCATATTTTATATTTGCAGCTACATACATTTTTTTATGCAATTTTAATTTAATAGCTTGTGATATAGACCGTGAGTTACTGTAGCCCATGTTCTTGCTGAGATATGCCCTCAAGCTGTGGCACTGATGCTCTGAATGTGGGCTCATGAATTATCCTTGTAGTACAGCCTTGCTCATTCAGTTACCAATAACCCTCCTTGCTCTTTCTCATTATGTATTCCAGCATCTCAGCATTTCAGTCTACTACACTGCACAGTGGTTTACGACTTTGAGGTGGGGCTGTAAGAAAGTTCCAGCCTTCATTTCAAATACCATGGCTGTCAGTAACCTTTCCAAAATTATACTTTTACCACTGGAATTCTAGCTGAAGGAAATCCAGCAGCCATACCTATGGAAAGTGCATGCATTACTGCAGACTTCTATTTATTCCCCCTGTCTCCAACCCCTTAGAACTTTACATCTTACTACAGATTCTGTCAACAGTACTATAGAAGCATGCAGGGAAACAGAAACCCAAAGTGCATTTTATTTATTTATTTTTGATTAGACAAAAATCTAATGAACAAACACAAAATAATGTGTGTAAATCTAAAATGAAAAACATTACGCATAACCTAACTATGGTATTATCAGGGGCTACTCTGTTGTAGATGCAGTCATAAGAAAATCGGGCACTGATACATCCGAATATTGTAGTGTAACAATCACATCACTGTCCTTGTTCCAAAAATATACATTCCCCTCAGGTTCTTCTGTGGTTAAACAGTAAAGTGTATGAATCTTCACCTTGGATTTAGTGTAAGGTCTGTTGCCTGTCAGCTTTACTTTCCCCTGGAAGGTAGGTTCTCGGGATTTCTATAAAAGACTCAAATGCCATTCAGACGTCTGAGCTATTCTGAACATTCACATACAGTGCAAACATGTATGTTCTTCTATTTACCATTTCTACTGCATTTTTAAAAATTACTCATGTTTGTTTGCCACTATAGCTGCCCATAATTTCTAAGTGAGATAACTTGGCAGGCCCAAAATTCAGCCACTAAAAGTAGTAGAGGATATTTGTTCAATATATTAGTTTTCTTCAGTATGTATGCAAAGCTGGGCAAAATGTCAGGATTTAATATTAATAAAGTAAACATTATGGTTAATCTGATTCATGTATAACAAACACAGACAGATCATGCACCATCACAAATACTAAACTAAAAATATCAGCGCAGGCAGAAAAACGTAGAAGATATGCAGATAAGCATAAAGGAAGAGTACAAAATAAGCAATTTATTAATGACCCAGACAAATTTTTAAAGAGAATTGCGAAACAAGGCAAGGGGAATTAAAATACCACCAAAAGAAGAAATAGATAAAGTTTGGAGAAATATCTATGAAGATCCTATGGAACATAAAGATGCTGAATGGATAGAATAAGTAAAAGAAAGAATAAAACACAACACTAATGTACAGACTGTATTTTATATAGCATATATCATGGACAGAAGCAGGTTAAAAATTAAAAACACAGCTGGGTGCACAAGTCTAAGGATAAAAAGTGCCCTGTCCTGGTAGGTGCATTGGTGCCAGGACTGGAAAAATGACAGTGTAGAATCCTCAAGACACAGAAACATTCCTACAATGGGGCTAGACCAGGTTCAGGGGGAGGATGGCCCCCTGTTGTAGAAAGAAGTAGTAGTCCATAAAAACACAAAAAAATAATAACAGGCCAAAAAAGAGCTATAAAGATGATACAGTGAACTATATAGGGTAAGAAAGAAACGATATATTGTTACTATTATGTAAGAAGCCCAACATTTCCAGATAGAAGATATTCAGAAAGATTAAGAGAGAAATTAGAGGGAAGAAATATACTTGCACAAGAAAAACTGTCAAAAGTTAAAAATGCAAATTTGAGCTCATTAATACAACAGATTAATTAAAACCATTATATAGACTAAGAAACTTTGGGCCATTTGGAAAAAGAAGCAAGTGAAGAAATGCAAACATATAAAGAACAAAACCTAGGGATTTTTGAAAGGTATAAAAAAACATGGACATGGGAAAGAACCATCTGATATGGTGCAATATTTATGGAGAGGAGAAAGCCAAACTAATCAATACAAAAAATCAGCAAAGATAGTTGAAAAGAAATACAGACAAAGGCGCCAAGATATGCAAAATTCCACAGTACAAAAAATAAGACCACAAAGAGGAAATGTAGAACAGAAGATTAGTAAAGTAGAAGTTAAACAAATAGAAGCTGAAGTTATGGAATGCCTGTGAAGTGAAGGATTTGGTGTAGAAAGTCTAACACAGGTTATGTCACAGCATGATGGAACAATGACTCCCCAACATAAGGAGAAACAGGTGGAGTGGGAGACATCTATAGTAGAAATATGGACGTTGAAAATAAAAAGGGATTTAATATGGTGCAATGTTTATGCAAAGGAGAAAGCAAGACTAATCAATACAAAAAAACAGCACCAAAGATATTTGAAAAGAAATACACACAAAGACATCCAGATATGGAAAATTTCACAAAACAAAAAAATAAGAAAATAAAGGTGGAAAGTAGAAAAGAGGATTAGTAATGGATAAGTTAAAGGAATAGAAACTGAAGTTAGTGATTACCTGCGAAGTGAAGGATTTAGTGTAGAAATTACAACTCTGGTAGCATCACATCATAATAGAACAAAATGAGTCCCCAAATTAAGGAGAAGCAGGTGGAATGGGAAGCATCTGATCACTTGCTACATGAACTCTGGAGCCTTCAATAGGAAACCAGTACAAAAGTTCAGTTGCAATTGCACTGCAAAGTATGGAGCATGAAATTGTGGCAACTCTGATGCAGTGGATGTTATGGAGTGATAGGCCAGTGAGTTCTCATATGAAACAGCATTGGATGATGCAGTATGCAGCTGAAGAGAATATGTCACAATAAGATGTTCTGCAACTTTCTCTGGAATGCCCACAGGAAATGGAAAACAAAGAACATGCATTCAGTTTAGAAGAAAATGATCTAAGGGAAGAGTTGCTTGATTTATACACATATTAAAATCAGTGAAAGAAATAAATTATAGAAAGTCAATAAGATCCAAAATTTTAGATGTTTGATAAAGCAAATGAACACAGTAATCAAGGGTATTAACAGAAATTCATGTGATATAACAGAAGTAAATAGGATAGATTACTGTGCAGCTCAATTAATAACAAAGTCTTACCACAAAAATACAGGGCAATAAGGAAAACGAAGGGAAAAAATCAAATGCCATCATGGAAGCAACACACAGAGAAAACTATAAAGCAATTAAGACATGAAGTGTCACTAAGAAAAGTATAGATGAGAGAATAAATCAACAAAAATGCATACATAGATAGACGTGATAAAAGCAACACCCAGTATCAGAACAAACCAGCATCTATCATACACTATTGCAAATAATAATGATATCAGCACAGGCAGAAAAGCTTAGAAGATGTGTAGATAAGTATAAGGAAAAGTACAAAATAAGCACTTCATTGATGACCCAAAAAGATTTTATATGGGATTGGGAAACAAAGAAAAATGGAATAGAAACACCACCAAAAAAGAAGAAATAGAAGAATAAATAAGACACATTTTGGAGAAATATCTATGAAAATCTTGTGGAACATAACAAAGATGCTGAATATACAGAAGAAGTAAAAGAAACAGTAAGAAGTTCAAATGTACAGGATATGAAATGGGTGAAGTAATGGCCAGAGAAATTGAAACAAAATTAAGAAAAGAAAACCTCAGGCCTAGTTGCAGTATCTAACTTCTGGCTGAAAGTATTAACATCTTTACATGAAGATTTACCCTGAGTAAGAACTATTTATATGTGCATCCTGAGCAGACACCAACTTGGTTAACAACAGGCAAAACAATACTCCTACTTGAGTGAACCGGCAAACTGTCCTAAAACTATAGACCAATAGTTTGCCTTCTGACTATGTATAAACTATATACTGGAATTGATGCCGCCAGAGTTTATAGTCATTTAGAAGAAAACTCAGTCATGGAGATAGAAGGAAAGGGTAGCAAAATAAAGTCATATGGATCAAAGGATCATTTGTTGTTAAATAAAGTCATAATGGAGAACTTTATAAAGGGGCAGAATATAAGTATAACATGTCTAGATTACATGAAAAGACTTTGACAGCATTCCACATTTATGGATAAAGGAATGCTTACTTACAGATGTATAAGATACACCCTACATTGATCAATTACATTAAAGTGACCATGAAACTGTGACAAATCATTTTGCAGCTAAGCCATGATAAAGGACAAATGATTATCCCAGGGATAAAAATTCAAAGGGGGCTATCCCATGATGATTCTTTGTCACCACTGCTCTTTTGTCTTGCCCTTAATCCATTAAGCTGTCTACTTAACAGATTAGGTCATGGTTACAATTTGGCTTCCAGAAAACAAGGTATAAAGACTTCTCATCTTCTTTTTGTGGATGATTTAAAACTGTATAGTTCATCAGATGAGGAGCTGAAAGCACAACTGCAGTTGGTCAAAACTTTCTCTGATGATATAAGAATATTATTTGGTTTTGATATAAATGGGCAAAAGCAACATTTAAAGCAGGAAAGCTCCAGCACCAAAAAAATATCAGTCTAGGACAGGAATGTGATAGAGAGGAACTTGAGCAGGAGGAATTGTATAAATATTTGGGAATCGATGAAGCAGCAATAAAACATGAACAAATGTGAACAAAACTCAGTAAGGAATATTTAAAAAGATTAAAATTAATACTGAAAACAGGCCTGACATGTAAGAACAAAGTCCAAGCTATAAACCAATTTGCTTTTCCTGTTCTAACTTATATTTTTGGGCTGGTTGACTGGCCCCAAAAGGTATTGGATCAGTTGGTCAGGAAAACAAGAAATATGCTTCATGCTTATTAAATGATATAAAAAATCAGTGTATACCAAGGTTATACATTCCTCATTCTGAAGAAGGTATAGGGGTCTTCAGAACTGATAACACATACAGATCTGCAATTGTAGGACTGCATACATATCTGCTGACCTCACCAGATCCAAATATAGTGAACGTTTTAAAACATAAAGAGAACAAATCTGAAATGACTTAACATATTGGTGTCAAGCAGGAATGGAAATCAAACCAGAAGTAGACAAAAATCAGGCAGCAACTGAATGTGCCAAAAACAATAGAAACAATATAAGGAAAAGGATGTGATGAGAAGGCAAAAAATGTGGAAAAGGCATTAATATTGCCGCAAGTACAGAAAACTCTTCGAACAACCTCATGTTGATCAGGATCTGAAACAGGAATGGTTAAGGAGAAGTGAATTTAAACAAAAAGATGAAAGGTTACAATTGGTGGCCCAGGACAGTGGATTTTGTACATGTTAATTTACAAAGTCCATTAAACATGTGGAAGAAACAGACAAATGCAGGTTCTGTAAAACAGAATTGGAAACAGTCGCACATCTTGTTTCTGGATGTGATACACTAATGGCAGAGGGCCTGTATACTGAAAGGCATAATAATGTGGCAAGACTGTTGCATTGGGGATTGTACAAACATTATAATAATGAAGTAGGCGAGACTGATTGGAAACATGAGCCATAAAGCATTATAGAGAATGATGAAGCTTATATCATATGGGATCATCCATAACCAACAGTTCAAAAAATAGATGCAAGAAAACCAGATATAGTAGTCCACGAAAAGAAGACAAAAGTAGCATTGAAATTGCTGCACCCAGTGATTGCAGTGTCGTACATATAGAAAGACACAAAGTCATAAAATACCAGGATTTTCATGCAGAAAAGAGTGCAATGTGGAAGAAAAACGCCCACAGTTCCAATAGTAGTAGGTGCAATGGGTCTCATAAAAAAGAATTTAGTCACATTTAGACATGCTACTGATACATGTAACTTCATATAAAGTGCAGAAGGAGTCAAGTCTGGGAAAATTACTTTTGGCTAATGTCAAAGACTAAAACAATACTAATTTTACAAACTTTAATCATACTTTGATTTACGAATGGGGTCTATTCATTTCATGGTATTAGAAACCCAAATGACTTGGAGAAATTAAACCAGCATAAACCGTTTATCTGTAGAAGTGCTCTGTCAGGGGATCCATCAGCACTATGACCAGATTCCTGCAGATCCTGGGAGGCAGCCCATCTAGACTACTTGTAGAGTAGTGGAGTTCTTTCTCAGCTGCTTTAGTGCCAGCCCATCACTTTCCCAAAAGATCTGGTCTCATTAATGATTTAAATATAACAGAAATAGATAATTAAATCCTCTGGCTGCCTGTGCTCATGATTAGGACTTTCCTTAGATAACAGCCATAAATCAAGTTTCCATTTGTAGCTGTAGTGTGAGGGAAGTCTTACTAAAGCTCTGGGTATTAAAACCAAAAAACAGTGCAGCCACGCAATGGCGTAATAAAACCAAATAACAAAAAAATACACCAACAAGCACTAGGTGGACTCCAAAATAAAGTTTTTAGCATAGTTAAAGTTTATTAGTCATTATTCGTCAGTAAGACTTCTCAGAAACAAATTTTAATACATACACGCCATTGTTAAATAGTTACAAGGAAGAATTAAAACCAATCAGCACTTGCGACTAATTAAGTAGTAACTGGGTACAAATTAACCCTTAAAAACTGCTGTTAAACTTCAATCTTTTTATGAGGAAAAAAACAAAATTTCGGGGCAAAAATCTCTCAACCTCTTAGCACAAGAAGTCTGGGCAAAGCCTGTCATAATGGGAGGAGAAAGGCCCAAAATTAGGGACACATTTTAAATATCCCTCTTATAAATTCAGAAAGTTGCTAGAATAACAGGATTTGTGTTAGAATGCATTTTCTAAAAGATGTGAAGTCTGAAAGCAAACTCAAATGCAAGCCATTAGTTAGTGACTTACACACATACACCCTTACCTCCCTCTTAGAACCTCCCCCATACCTCTCAGCCTTTTAGAACAACACATCTGGACAAAGACACACATAATGGGGGGACAAATGCCCAAATATAGGGACACCTCTTAAATATTGCTCTTACAAACTTAGAAAGTTGATAGAACAGCAAGTATTGCATTAGTATGAACTTTCTGAAGGATATGAAGTCTAAAGCTCAAATGTCTGCCTTTATTTGCTGTCTTAATCTTCAATGATTTGCCAGGGATTGCCAGAAAAAACACAGTTTTTATGAGAAACAGACCACGGATGTGAGACTAAAATCTTGACTTTTGCGAAAATCTGGACATTTCACTCACACACACACATACACACACACACACACACACACACACACACACACACACACACACACACACACACACACACACACACACACACACACACACACACACTCACAGACCTACTTACTTCTTATACACAAAACACACACAGACCTACATAGCAACAATGATCACAGCTGTATTGTTGATGACTGAAAATTCTTCTTCTTTCGGCTTTTCCCGGTTAGGGGTCACCACAGCAGATCACCTGTCCACTCATGATTGGCAGTGGAGTTTTACAGTGTCAAGTTGCCACCCCGGTGCCCACCCTTCCACAGAACGCACACACATGCACGCACTCATGCCTATGGAAAATTTAGAGTGTCCAATCCACCTACAGCATGTCTTTGGGATGTGTGAAGAAACCAGAACACCCGTAGGAAACCCACACGACCACAGGGAGGACATGCAGACTCCACACAGAAGTACCCCAAGCCGAGAATCAAACCAGAGAACCTCTTGCTGTGAGGTGGCAATGCTAACCGCTGCACCCACCATGGCCTCCCATTGTTGATGATTGAAAATAATTTGCAAAAATGAATTATTTTCAACTATGACCCAAAGTGTTGTAGTCTTTAGGCTATTGATGACCTTTTCAGAGCTACAAAATTAACAGCTGTGTGTTAAGGAATCAGACCAAATCTAGATGATGCAGTTACTTTAACCACTATATTATAGCCAGCTAGTTACTATGGATTTTCCCAGATTAGATATTTTGCATCATAAATAGTTAAGTGCAAAAGGAAACATACACACTCAACATTAAAGTACACAGAGCCACTGTGAATACTTTCAAAGAGAAATGAGCTGGATTGGATTTTTCCAGAATGTGCCAAAGCACAGGTGCAGGAATATATAAAGGCTTTGAGCTTATCAAATGGTGACAGTGATATTTAGAGAGTTGTGTAGAGAAATTTAAAACAGAGACTCAAATCTGGACTATTCCCATACCACCCAGTTTTCATTCCTTCTTTTAAGTGTACATTAGTGGCTTCATGCCTATTGATTGCACTGAACTGGTTTAATAACTCCATGTTTGTACAGGTGATTTCTTTCAGATCACAGGCATGGGCTTATCTGTGTGTATAAAAGTACTTATGTTTGTATTTTGCAGATGTTTCCCTTGCATACCTCTCAACCTCTTATTACAAGAAATCTGGACAAAGCCTAAAATAAGGTCTATATTAAATTATAGAAAGTTGAATTCACTGAATGGTATTTATATCGAAAATACCATTCAGCGAATTTGCTCTTGTGGGGGGCTGCACCCCCCCACTCCCTGCTAATTATATATACCAACTCTACAGTGAGGAAAGGACACATTTTCTGATCTTCACTGTACTGCGATCGCAATATTCAGAATTTGCTGAACAGTATTTTTGATGGAAATACCATTGAGTGACTTCAACTTTCGATAATTTAATATAGACCCCATAAAATAATGGGTGGACAAGGGCCCCAAAATAGGGACAGATTTTAAATATAGCTCTTTTCAACTTAGAAAGTTGCTAGAATAACAGGATTTGTTTTAGCATGCATTTTGTGATGAATATGAAGTCGGGAACTCAAATGTATATCATTATTTAGTGACTTTAATCATCAGTTATTTGCCAAAAAAAACACAATTTTTATGAGAAACAGACCAAAAATATGAGGCAAAAATCTGGATCATTCTGCAAAAACCTGGACATTTGAGAGGTGTGTTCCCTTGTGCTTCAGAATGGAGACTCTAATACCATCTAGCTAATAATCTCCTCTCCAAAACCGAACATGATTTCAGGCCATATCACAGCACTACCTCTGCTCTGCTCTCCTTCACCAACACTATACTTCATCACAAAAACAATGGCCTCTTCTCTATTGCCGTATTTCTAGATCTCTCAAAGGCCTTTGACATGGTATCTCATGAGCTACTACTCCCTACTCTCCCCAACCTCTCCTTCTCACAACCAGCCTGCAACTGGTCCCACAGCTATCTACATGGATGCCAGCAATCAGTAATCTGGGACAATAACACATCACCTCGCCTCCCAGTTATGCTCAGAGTTCCCCAAGGGTCTATCCTTGACTCTGCTATTCTCACTTTTCACTAACCTACATACTGCCACCACACAAGCATCTCTTATACAGTATGCAGATGACTCTACTCTCATCTGCTCTGCCCCCACTCTACCAGAACTATAACAAATCACACAGAAATCATTGTCTTCTGTAGAAAGCTGGCTATCCAATGCTCAGCTCCTACTCAACCCAAGTAAGACCAAACTTCTCCTGTTCCAACCTTCCAAAGCCACCCAAAACACCCCCACTTCAACATTCTTGCCAAAAACAATACCATCATCTCTCCATCAGAACACACAAAATTACTTGGTGTGGAAATAGACAACAAACTTAGATTTGACACCCACATATATCTCACAATAAAAACAGTTCACAAGAAACTTGGTGCATTATATCGAAGCTGCCAATTCCTAACCAAAGCGGCTAGAATCTCCATAGCCAATTCTCAGCTAATCTCCACCCTACTATATGCATCCCCCATACTTACCAACCTTAGACAGACAGACCTACAAAAGCTGGATGCTTGTTACAACAAAATTGCTAAATTTGCCACTGGAACCTCCTACCACAGCCATCATTGTATCTCTGTTAAAGAACTAAACTGGCTACAACTCCCACAACTCCTTCACTTTAATCAACTCACCATCGCTCATAAACCTATTAACCACCCCCTTAACATCCCTTCCCTTCAAACCCTTCTCCAGCCCTATCACTCCACTAGGCCCCTAAGATCAAGCAACAAAAATCAACTCACTGTTATCAAACCCAAAAACTCAGCAGGAGAAGCCATATTTTCATGTACCATATCTAAACTTTGGAACAATCTTCCACCCTTTATAACTACTTTACCTTTCAGCAGCCTTTTCAAGACTGCGCTCAAATTCCACTTAAATTTGCACTGGCTTTGTCCTTGTTCTAAAGCAGACTAACACCCCCACCCTTACTCCCCCCCACCTAGACTCTTAACCCAACTATACTACCGCCACTACCAACCACAGTCAGAAATAGCTAGTTGTCTTTACATACTTAAACATCTTGTCTGACATCTTTGTTACTAATATTATAAATGACAAGAAACTATCTTAACTTGCAACATTTTCTGTATATACTGTTGAAAATCAATATCTTGTTATTGTATTAAAGCCAACAACCTGTAATATTGTTTACTATTGTTGCAACTTTGTATCTCATGTACATGATGTGGAGCTTTTCTCCCCGGGCATCCACTGAAAAAGGACCTGTGTCCAGTCGGAATTTCCCAGTAAACAAACGTAAATAAATAATAATAAAATAATAAATAATCTGAAATGGAGTTTCATTGATTAACATCTGAAAAAGAAGAAAAATATTCATTTGAATAAAAATATCTGCATTATTTGAGTTATTGCTACTTTAGTTTTTTGATTTGAATAAACCCAGTGTTATAAACAGAACAATGTCAGCATGTGCAACATATAGTTTATGGAGAAGTTCTTATTTTCAGACAGCAGCATAAAACTAAATCCCAAATACTTGGTAACCCTGTTTCTCTCATCCCCTAATGCTCCTTAATTCTGATCTGTATGATGTACAATGCCATTTTATCAGCTCTTCCACCTTAGAATGGAGAATACCCAGAGCTATGACAAAGAATTCAATTCCCACACCAGTGCTGTAAACTACTAAAGGATAGAGCTCATGTACATATGCAAGCACCTTCACAGTTAAGAAATAACAAAGTCGGGTAATGCGCAGAACTGATACAGGTGAAACACTTGACAGCACATTTTTATTAATGAATAAATTCACAAAAATGTTTCTGATTAGAAGATGTATCTATAGAAATACAACAGTCTGAAGTTTCCTTGCTTATATTTCTGCTAAGCAGTGAACTACAATACTTACTGTTATCAGCTTATGTGTGGATGTGTGTGTTGAGACTGGCTGATGAAAATTAGAATAGTATTTTGTTGGTTGACTTATTGTGTGAGAGAGGGAATTGGTTCACTCACTCACACACACAAACACACTCACAGATCTACCTACTTATTATACACACACACACACACACACACACACACACACACACACACACACACACACACACACACATATACACACACACCTGCCTACCTATTTCTTGCACACACGCACAGACACACTCCTCTTAAAAACTTAAACACACATGCACACCTGCCACTCACTTGTCCAGTCGCGGTCCACAGTCCAAATGTCATCAGGAGTTCAAATTCCACACACGCAGACCAGGAAGATGTAAACGATTGGTCGCATGTGGTACAGACTAGGGAATCAGAACCACACCATATGACTCAAAAGAAACAAATGGCAGCCAAGGACAGGACCTCAAACGGAAACAGTTCTCTTTATTGGATGCAACCACAATAAATATTAAGCGCTTTTGTTTCCCATAAAATTACATGGGACTTCTTCAGAATAAAAAACATCTGCATAGACCAAGTTTAAATATTATTCAAACACATACTCAACCAATCAAAGTTAAAAAACAATAAAACAATTAAAAAAAACATTAATCCTCAATGTGCCTGAGCTTTAGTGAACAATATATACTATTATATTCATTCAGGCCAGGGTACTAAAATACAGTTAACTTTAATTGCCATCTTCGTTCACACAATTCTAGGTGTTCTGGTAACACCCTCCCTTAACTGTCTGAAACTATCTGCTGGAGAACAAAAAAAAAACGAAATACTTGCTCATTATGTTCTAGTATATGTTTAGATAGTGCATTTGTACTTCTACCATTTTTTATATCATTTAGGTGTTCATACATTCTTTCTCCGAACTTTCTATAGGTTTTTCCTATAGAAAATCCTGGACACTGCAGGTGTTTTGCAGCATAAACAAAACTTTTAGAGTAACAAGTGAAATGACTAATCTATATTAACCTTCAAGTCACCCAGTTTAAATTTCACCCCTGTTTCAATAACATTGGGGCACTGCCTGCACATCCCACATTTAAAGTTTCCAGAGGGCCTGTTATTATGTTCTTTTCCTACCCTATTCTTTTCAAGTAGATTTTTAAAAGATCTATCCTTTTTAAACACAATAAATGGCTTAGTGTCTAATTTTTCTACAGTCATATAATCCAAGTTAAGGATGGACCAGTTTTTATTGACAGTTTTTACCACAGCTAAACTGTCTTTATTAAATGTCGTAATAAAGGAGAAGGTCTTTTACTCTTTTTCTTTTTCTTTTTCCCCTCTATTCATTGCCCCTTCATCAATAACACCGATTACATGTTCACCGTCACAAGATGTGGGCTGTTGACTTAAGATGGGCCTGAAAATCCCACTAACTCTTTTTGTTTAAACTTCCATATTTACTTTCTGCAGTAGATGTTCTGGGTAACCCCTTCTCCTAAACATGTCCATAATAAAACTGGTTTTAGATATAATGTAATCAGCATCTGTTACCATCCTGGCTGCTCTTACCAGCTGCCCTTTTACCACTGATCTTTCTTGGTATGAAGGATGGCAACTACTATAATCCAGATAAGAGTTCAAAAATGTTGGTTTTCTATAGATCCTTGATCTAAGTTTCTGCTTCTCTTCGTCTTTACTAATTTCTACATCCAAATAATATATTCTCCCGTTATGTAAAGTGTGAGTAAACTCTAAGAAGGTGATACTATGGTTAATGTAATCCAGAAATTCATCCAAGAGCTCTGATGACCCCGCCCAAACTAAAAAAGGTCATCCAGAAACCTTGTATAGTATTTTATATTTTCCACAAATCTATTTTTGAAAATGTATTCAGTTTCCCAAAAGGACATAACATAATTTGCATACATGGGGGCCCAAGCAGCCCCCATGGCTACACCTACCATGTGCTTGAAGTATTGTCCCTCAAAGAAAATGTAATTATTGTGAAGTATGACTTCCATGAGGGCCAGTTGTCAAATTAATATGATCTTGTGTATATTTCTTAGTCATACAAAGCTGTGCTTCAAGCCATTCTAAACTCTCATCATAGGGTATAACTGAAAATAAATTTTTAACATCTATAGTAACAAAAATCATGACTTTAAAAACCTCTCCTTTGTTTAAGCCCTTCAGAAGATCCCACAACACTTTATATATATACTTAAGTTCTTTCACCCCCTCTTTTAAATAAAAGTCTATTAACTTTGCAATAAAGTGGGCCTTGGATCTTTTTCCATCCACTATAAGTCTAAATAGGGGTTGAATCAGGTCCTTATGGATCTTAGGGATCCCAAAGATACTTCCAATCACCAGGTGTTTGTTTTTGATATAATTATACTCATCCAGGTTAATTTGACCCTGAAAAATCACTGGTATCAAGAAAAAACATGCACGGAAGCAACTGCATGGCTCAATAGGGAATCCAACAAAACAAAAAGCAGGAACCAGCAGAACATGACCCAATAAAATACTTTTATTGTAACATGTAAAAATTAAAGCAGAGAGTATGCACAAACCGGTTCCGGCTGGTAAACTAGACACAGCCTTCCTCAGTGTTCACTGAGGAAGGCTGTGTCTAGTTTACCAGCCGGAACCGGTTTGTGCATACTCTCTGCTTTAATTTTTACATGTTACAATAAAAGTATTTTATTGGGTCATGTTCTGCTGGCTCCTGCTTTTTGTTTTCCTGAAAAATCACGTCATCCAATGTGTTGTCTATCCTTTTAAAGGCAATGGTAATTTCATTTTGTGAAATGTTTATATAAGTCCCATCCTTTAAAATAACATTCATACTGTTACTATAGTCTATTTTGTCCATGATTGTCATCCCATTTCCCTTATTAGGTTTCATTACACAAATTTGTTTATCAGTGACCATATCAAATAAGCAAGCCCTTTCACTACCAGTCATACTGTCATCACCCACACGGGCCTCTTCCTTCAATATTTGCCTAAAATCCACCTCACAAGTTTTTTTCAAAACATTGTACAAGATTATGCATAGGTGGATTAAACATACTAGGTTTTATCAAAAAGCTTTTAACACAGTCTACATTTTCCTGATTTGAATTAAAGAAAAACACAAATTTAATTTTCTAGTATATACCTTCAAATCAAGCAGTAAATCAGCAATAAGGCCTCTGCGTGCAGGAATAAAACTAAAACCCTTAGATAGCACATCTGCATGCATCTGAGTAATAGGTTCATAGGTTCATAGGTTCATACTAGGCTATCTGCCCTGGGGCATTTATAAGCCTAGCCCGATTGTGTTTGGCTTATGCCACCCCTTGATTTGAGTATACTGTGCCCTTTTTAAAGTTTAGTTTACTGTGCCTCTGTCTAATAGTGACACGGAAGTAATCCCCGGGACAAACCTATGATCCCCCATCCACTCATCAAGATTCTTCTTGAAGAGAGTCAGTGAGGTGCTCTGCCTAACATGAATTGGAATTCTATTCCAGAGTGAAGGGAGCCTCTGGGTTATGAATCTGTCCCTCCAACATGTTCTATTTATTTCTGTGCTGAGGTTCAATTCCCTCGAGTGCGTGGCTCTAAGGGATTTAGATTTACTGAGGTGGAGCATGTCCATTAATTCTGGGTTGGACATAGCTTTATATGTCAGGCATAGATCGCCTCGGAGTAGGCGGTATGCAGCTGAGTAGAGCTGAAGTTTTTTTAACCGAACAGCATATGGCATCTGTTTGAGTCCCTTGATCCTCCTGGTGAGGTACTTTTGGGGTCTTTCTAATTGCTGCAGGTGTCGGGTAAGGTACATCCCAAAGGGGGCATTGTATTCTATGATGGGCCTGATGAGGGATGAATAAAGGGGCATGATTACCTCTCTTGATCTAGATGTGAATCCTTTCATGATGAGGTGGGCTATGTAGAAGGTCTTTCTAACCACTTTGGCAATGTGGTTGTCAAAGGAGAGATTGCTATCAACTTGGGTCCCCAGATCCCTAATTGCATTCTCTGTACTTAATGGGTTACCACCTATGTGGTTATTTGTGGGCACATTGTTTTTGCCAAAGGGTATGACTATACACTTTTTGGCATTTAGCTTTAGACCATGGCTTTGGCACCAGTTATCCGTCTCTGCGAGACCTTTTTGAAGGATGTTTGTGTCAGCTGGAGAGTCAATTATGGTGCCCAGTTTGCAGTCATCTGCGAACTTGGTGAGCCATAGTCCTCCCACATTGGCCTGTACCTCAGAAAAGTAAATACAGAACAAGAGAGGTCCCAGGACAAAACCTTGTGGGACGCCACTTGTGACCGGTTTCGAGTCTGACATGGCCCCAGCAACTCTGAATCTGTGGGTTCTGTCTTTGAGCCAGTTTGCGATCCATCTTGTGACATAGGGGTTTATATTTAGGCTAGATAGCTTATCTATGATGCCTGAGTGGGGTATTGTGTCAAATGCCTTTGCGAGGTCGAGATAGGCTGTGTGGACTACCTTCCCTTCATCTATGGCCTTGGTGACTGTTTCGAAGAAGTCGACCAGGTTCAAAAGGCAGGATCTGCCCTTGACGAAGCCAAATTGGGTAGGATCTAGTGTCTGTAGGTCCCCAATGTCTTTGTTTATGAGTTCCATGATGATCCTCTCCATAGCCTTGCATACTAGGCTAGTCAGGCTTATGGGGCGATAGTTTCCAGGGTCCGCAGAGGCGCCACTTTGTGGAGTGGGACCACTGTTGCTGTACGCCATTCTTTGGGCACATATCCTGTAGTGAGGTTGAGATTGTACAGCAGTTTTACTTGAGGGATTAGTTCTTCTTGGAGTTCATGTAGGACACAACCCAGGACACCATCTGGTCCCATGGAAGCAGTGTTTTTTGCTTTGGAGAGGGCGGCCTTCACCTGAGCATCAGAGATGTTTGGGAGGCTGCACTCTGCCGGGATAGATACTTGCTCTTTTGGGGGGGGGGGGTGGAGAAGTTTGCACTGAACCTCTCTGCCAGGATATTGACGATGTCTGTGGGTTCAGTGTATTTTTTGTCATTTAGAATCAACTCAGAACAAGTCTGGGAGTTGCATCCCAGGTTCCTAACATAACTGAAAAAAGCCTTATGATTGTCTTTAGTGTCCTGTGCAATTTTTCTCTTGAAGATGGCCTTGGAGGATTTTATGAGGGATCGTAAATTTTTGCTAGTACTGATCAGAGATGCCTTCCCTTTTAGGGATTTTGCTCTATCATGTAGTAGCTTCCTCCTTCTGTTGTACAGTTTATTTATGGCTGGGGTCCACCAGACTGGATGCCTGCCTTTGGATGATTGGGTCTTGATTTTGTTTGGGATAGCATGATCCATGCATTCCTGGAGATGTCCGTAGAATGCATTTATATAGGATTCTGCAGGTTGGGCCATAGTTTCCACTGGCTCTGGGGCCTTGAAGGATTCCACTTCGGTTTTGAGAAGTGTGAAGTTCGCTTTTGAGAAGTTTTTCACTGTGGTTTTCTGGGCTGGGGGTGGGGTCGGGATGTGGATATCCAGTGAAATTAATTTATGGTCTGATCTTACCAATGAGGGATATACTTCTGGTATGAAGCATAGAGTCCCCAATTTGGTAATTATCAGGTCTAGTATGTTTTCCCCTCTTGTGGGAGTGGTGACTAGTTGTTCCATAGCATTTGAGTTTATAAATTCCAGGAACCTTTGGGCTAAGGTGCTGGGGCTTGAGTAATGCTCCCAGTCTATGTTTGGGTAGTTGAAGTCGCCCAATATAATGGTGTTCGGAGAGATCTTCATGTTCTCCAATGTTTTCAGGAAAGCTGAGTGGGATTCCTGACTTTGAGAGGGTGGTCCGTAGGATGCTATAAACTGAAAAGCAGTCTTGCCCACTGTCAGTTGCACACGGATGGTCTGCGATACTTTGTGCAATGCCACTAACCTGGAGGTGTGGATATCCTTGATAAATATGGATAATATTCTTATTAGAATAGTTATACAGCTTAAAATCTTTTTCAGTATTAAAAATAATGTCAGGTCCACTTTGTTGGTCTACCATTTCTTCATCAAAAATGTCAGCCACCATTGAATCAGATTCAAAAGGGCTATTCAAATTTAGCTGTGTGTTAAAATCACTAAATAAATCATTTGAACAGTCAAAACCCATTGAAATGTCCATGGGAACACTAAAATTGCTTGTTTCAGTGTTAAAATCACAAAATAAGTCACTTGTAGAGGCATTTTTACCTTCAGTTGCAGTGTCCAAATTTATTAGCATTTTTTTCTGTTGCCAACCGCCATAGTTCCATTTTGGTCGTGCTCCTTGGGCTAAGTAATCACCGTTCCTGTTGTTGGTCTCCTGTCACTGTTGAAAATCCCCTGGATAATTGTTTTTTTCATTAAATTCAGATTTATTCTTTGAACGTTCAGATCTCCTCACCCCTTCAGTGATTTCAGCAAAAGTGTTACTCCTGAGTGCATTCTGATGCTTTTGAAAACTTGGTGGTGATGTAATCTCTGACTCACTATTCCCACAGCCGTGATTGGCTGAAGTAAGGTTGTTTCCATGGTTACCAGTTACCTTTGGGGTAGGCACAATCATTTCTATATGCTTCCAAGTTTCTGTTAATTTTCTTCATTTTCCTTAGAAATATATTTTTACAAATCTTGTCAATCTTGGAAAAAATTTTATCATAGTTCATTTTATAGTGCTGAAAGAGAACATCCCTCTTTAAAGCACCATTTATAATGTCAAGTTCTTTATTGAGGTTATCCATAGCAGTTAAGTTGTTTTTAATCATTAATTGCATCATTTCCAAGCCTGCTCTGTCAAAAATACTATGCAAGTCTTTAATGAAACCAGGGTCTGTCAAGTCACCATTAGGGTAATACCACAGACTCAACCCTCTGGGTACTTGTTTAAGTTCAATATTTCTCTGCAGGTAACTATTCTCCAACTGTATTTTTTTTGCATTTTAACAATACATTGTCAAAACATTTTAAACTGTCCAAAAATGCCATACCCACATTGTCATTGGTACTATTCAGTTGCTGTTGATACACATCAGTTTAGTTTTTTTTTCCTGCACGCAGAGGCCTTATTGTTGATTTACTACTTGATTACAAGCTATATACTAGACAATTAAATTTGTGTTTGTTCTTTAATTCAAATGGAGAAAATGTAGACTGCGTTAAAAGCTTTTTGATAAAATGTAGTATGTTTAATCCACCTATGCATAATCTTGTACATTGTTTTGAAAACACTTGTGAGGTGGGTTTTAGGCAAATGTTGAAGGAAGAGGCCCATGTGGGTGATGACAATATGACTGCTAGTGAAAGGACTTGCTTATTTGATATGGTCACTGATAAAAACATTTGTGTAATGAAACCTGATAAGGGAAATGGGATGACAATCATGGACAAAATAGACTATAGTAACAGTATGAATGTTATTTTAGTGGATGGGACTTATATAGAAGTTTCATGAAATGAAGTTAACATTCCCTTTAAAAGGATAGACAACACATTGGATGACATGATTTTTCAGGGTCAAATTAACCTGCATGAATATAACTATATCAAAAACAAATACCCGGTGATTGTAAGTATCTTTGGGATCCCTAAGATCCATAAGGATGTGAATCAACCCCCATTTAGACCTACAGTGGACGGAAAAAGATCCAAGACTAACTCTATAACAAAGTTAGTAGACTTTTATTTAAAAGAGGCGGGTGAAAGTAGTTAAGTACGTATATAAAGATGTGTGGGATTTTCTGAAGGACTTAAACAAAGTAGCGTTTTTTGAAGGCATGATGTTTGTTACTATAGACATTTAAAAGTTTATTTTCAGTTATACCCCATAAGGAGGGTTTAGAATGGCTTGAAGCACAGCTTTGTATGACTATGAAATATACACAGGATCGTATTAATTTGATAATTGCCGTCATGGCATTCTCATGCCCTCATTCTTTACAATAATTACATTTTCTTTGAGGGGGCAATACTTCAAGCAGGTGGTAGGTGTAAATTACATTATGTCCTTTTGGGAAACTGAATACATTTTCAAAAGTAGATTTGTGGAAAATATAATACTACACAAGGTTTTTGGATGGCCTTTTTTTAGTTTGGGCGGGGTCATCAGAGCGCTTGGATGAATTTCTGGATTACATTAACCATAGTATCACTTTCTTAGAGTATAGTCACACTTTACATAAGGAGAGAATATATTATTTGGATGTAGAAATTAGTAAAGATGAAGAGAAGCAGAAACTTAGATCAAGGATCTATAGAAAACCAACGTTTTTGAACTCTTATCTGGATTATAGTAGTTGCCATATTTCATACCAAGAAAGATCAGTGGTAAAAGGGCAGCCGGTAAGAACAGCCAGGATGGTAACAGATGCTGATGACATTATAGCTAAAACCAGTTTTATTATGGACATGTTTAGGAGAAGGGGTTACCCAGAACATCTACTGCAGAAAGTAAATATGGAAGTTCAAACAAAAAGAGCAAGTGGGATTTTCAGGCCCATCTTAAGTCAATGGTCCACATCTTGTAACGGTGAACATGTAATCGGTGTTATTGATGAAGGGGCAACGAATAGAGGGGAAAAGGAAAAAGAGTAAAAGACCTTCTCCTTTATTATGACGTTTAATAAAGACAGTTTAGCTGTGGTAAAACTGTCAATAAAAACTGGTCCATCCTTAATTTGGATTATATGACTGTAGAAAAATTAGACACTAAGCCATTATTGTGCTTAAAAAGGATAGATCTTTTAAAAATCTACTTGAAAAGAATAGGGTAGGAAAAGCACATAATAACAGGCCCTCTGAAAACTTTAAATGTGGGATGTGCAGGCAGTGCCCCAATGTTATTGAAACAGGGGTAAAATGTAGACTGGCTGACTATAAAGTTAATATACGGGGTCATTTCACTTGTCAGTCTAAAGGTGTTGTTTATGCTGCAAAATGCTTGCAATGTCCAGCATTTTATATAGGAAAAAACTGTAGAATCTTCCGAGAAAGAATGTATGAACACCTAAATGATATAAAAAATAGTAGAAGTACAAATGCACTATCTAAACATATACTAGAACATAATGAACAAGTATTTGGGTTTTTTTTGTTCTCCAGCAGATAGTTTCAGACAGTCAAGGTAGGGTGTTACCAGAACACCTATGTTGTTGTGTCTTTCGGCTTTTCCCGGTTAGGGGTCGCCACAGCAAAACTCCGGTCCGCTAATGATTGGCAGTAGATTTTTACGTGCCAAGTTGCCAGCTCTGAAGCACAACCTTCAACGAAGGTACACCCATTCGTGCATGTCTCCACACAGAAGATGCTTTAGCTGAGAATCGAACTGGACAACGTCTTACTGTGAGGCGACAACTCTACCGCAGCACCACCACCGCAGTTACCAGAACACCTATAATTGTGTGAACTAAGATGACAATTAAAGCTAAATGCATCTGAGTACCCTGACCTGAATGGATATAATACTATATATTGTTTACTAAAGCTCAGACACATTGAGGGTTAATGTTTTTTAATTGTTTTATTGTTTTTTAACTTTGATTGGTTGAGTATGTGTTTGAATAATATTTAAACCTGGTCTATGCAGATGTTTTTTGCTCTGAAGAAGTCCCATGTAATTTTATGTGGGACGAAAGCACTTAACATTTATTATGGTTGTATCCAATAAAGAGAACTGTTTCCATTTGAGGTTCTGTCCTTCGCTGCAATTTGTTTCTTTGGAGTCATATTGTGTGGCTCTGGTTCCCTAGTCGTGAGGTATGGATGGAAACAGCAGCATCAATGGCACCCAACAGTATGGTTCTGGATCCAATGGTAATTTAACATCTTTATTACAACAGGTTAGCCAGCAGTTGACAGACTAATCTCACCATATTAGAACTTTGGGACTCTCACTGTCAATCATGGTATGAACTTGAGTTTAGGCTTATCATTAACACAAGCCACACCTGTTTTTTCTGGTGAGAATGTACAGCAAAACAATTCAACCTCTGGTGAAAGAACGAATACAATGGGTGACTGGAAACATAACTGTTCTGTTCTTGGCCTGTCCTTAACTGCAATTTGTTTCTTTGGAGGCACATCGCACAGACAAAGAAGATCTTCTACGTCTGTGCAACCTGACGCCCTTAAAAAAGAGTTTTTTTCTTTTAAGAAACAAGTCAGCAGAGGTGTCGGTATGCTGTACCGGCACATACCAGCCCAAAAAAGCCCTGACATTACGCAAACATAGCCCAGTCATGGACCCTGGTAACTATAGATCCATCAGTCTCACAAGCCTCATATGTAAAGCTATGGAATGTATTATTACATATCTGATTTATCTGGATATTGAAAAACTCTTAACCCTGCACGCCCATCAATTCAACTCTATCCAAGGAAGGTCTTGTTTCTTAAACTTCATTAATTTCTTTAGAAAAGTCACCAAACCAGTAAATCACAGCCACACAGTACATAGAGTATATCTGGACCTGTCCAAGGCCTTTCAGACTATTCCCTATGCAGTCATTATTTACAGACTTGTAAATCGAAATATAATTCCTTATGTTGTACAGTGGATATCTAAATGTTTGTCAGAAAAAAAGTGATTAGAGTTGCAGGTGCCACATCTGACAATAAAGATTACCAGTGGTTTACCACAGAGTTCATTACTGAGCACTCCCCTAGATCTATTTCAAAGACCTTCAGTCCAGCACTTCTGGCCTATGGCTATACGTTTGCAGATGACGATAAATTGGGTCCTGTTATTCAATCTTCCACTGACTCACATTACTCCAGCATGCGTTAGACCATGGTAACAATGCAAAAACCATGGTCTCAAATTCCTATTTAAAAAGACCAGTGTGATGTCAAAATTCTTAGATATGTAGACAGACTGTTATCTCTCTCTCTCTCTCTGTCTGTATTCAAATTCTTATAGACTGTTCCATGAGGATCTATGTTTAGCCTTTCAAGACATGAAAGATTTTTGACCTTTTCCTTTGCAGAACAACTAGTTCCTTAAATACCCAGTTAAAGGGAATAAATCTTCCTGAATGGATCAATAGGACACATTGGTGTGATAGATTCATATATCCCACCATATCCCCTTACCTCTGGATCAAACTTCCACTACATGTCCAGCTGAGTAGTACCATTGCCACCTTCAAAGTAAACCTACTAATGGAATGGACAGCCTGAAAATTCTCTGCCAATCTATCTTGTGTTTCCCGGCTTCAGGCCAGAAGAAACTTCTGAGTATGGTTTATTTGCAAAGCTTATAATAATCTGTAAATGACTTGTCTAGTAATTATCAATGAACTGCTGAACCCAATTATGCATGATCTGAACTTAAACAGTTTTGTTTTCTCTGTGAGAACCTAAACTTCTGTGTAAATGGAAATGTACTAAAAGTATCTTTTGGGAGACGATTTCAGTATGACTTTGTAAATAAAGTGTTTCTGTGTTCTTGAAGGTTGTTCATCAATTAAAGTAGATGCTGCACTGTTACATTTCTGTGGAATTTTTGCTTTTATTATGCCTCAAAAATCATACTTACCTGTGAATCACTCCCAGTGTGCATAGCATGCACTCACGTTATATTTAGTGCCTTTATCTATGGACCTACCCCGACAATTGAAAATAGACTACTCCAGTGGTATACACCAGCTCTGTTTCCACAAACACTATATTATCTACCAGAATCTCCACAACTAGGACCTCACTTGCAGTATCAGACTCCAACTAGAAAGCTGAGACCTTCCTTTCTGACATCACTCTTTCACTAGGTCCTCTGCATTTCTGCCCCTTCCAAAAATAAATATCTCAGTAGTGGTCCCTCACTGTCAGGTATAATATTTTTTCAATCCTAGCAGGCAATGTTACAGCCATCAGCTTGGTATATGTCAATTAAAGTATGGAGCTGCTAATACTTGTTGTACATACCCGTAGCACTGATGTGCAGCAATTTGAGGTGTTTGTAACAAGACTGAGGAAGTCCACACTTCAAACAGGTTGTACCAATCTTATACATGTACATTCACATAGACATCTCAGAAGGATTATATACCCAATTTGAAGGTTGCTGAACTATGACATATTCTGTTTAGAAGAGGCAAAGGCACAAAAGTGCTTATGCAGTGGCAAAGCAAAACATATTCATCAGATTGATGACAGAGGTGGTTTTCCAACATTCAGGAATGCACCTAGATTGATTGAGGTGTTTTTCCACCATCCACTAATTCACCTAGACTGACAGAGGTGGTTTTTCACCCTCCACTAATGCACCTAGACTGATAATAGAGGGGATTTTCCACTGTCCACTAATGCATCCAGACTGGTGACAGAGGTGGTTTTCCACTGTCCACTGATGCATGTAGATTGGTGATATAGGTGGTTTTCCACTGTCTACTAGTGCAACCAGACTGATGACAGAGGTGGTTTTCCTGTGTTTACATTTAATGGCAGAAGACTGTTAGATTATAGCTGAGGCCTTGAAGATATGTTAATTCTATAGCAAGGGGAAATGATAAAGACATGCAGAAATAACTGAACTATGCCATGAAATGTTGGATACCTGACTACAAGAGACTGAAGCACTCACTATTGAATGCTGTGACATTTGTATCTGTTGGTCACTGACAGAAACACAGTACAATGCAAGAGTTTCCCATAAAACAGTTGATCAAAGCACAAGCAGTTGCCAACTGGGTAAGTATACTTCCATGAATTTGTCCATTCTGGACAAGCAGAAAGAGCAGAAGTGGTGTCATTCAGTCATTGGTTAGATTCCCTCTCCCATGCATGCACCAACATACACAAACTCCAGCCCTAAGCTCACTCCCTCACACACACACACACACACACACACACACACACACACACACACACACACACATTAAAGCACTCAAGCTCATGCATGCACACAACACACAATCTCTCTAACCATTTGCCTATGTCATACAACTCTGTGATACAAGAAAATTTTCACAGCAGCAAATATGAGTCTGTATGTAACTCACATTAGATGTGTAGTTGAACACATAGGCTATGTGTTTATTTATTTATTTATTTACTTATTTATTTATCATTTCTGTCACACAAGCTAATAAAAAACTACTGCAGTAGCCATATACTAAAAATGTACTTCATTCCATGTAGTGAGATAAGGTGATTCACAGGCTGTTACTGTACTTCTTGCAATTCGTTGTCAGATTTAATAAGTCCAGCTGATGAGTGATAACTGAGAAGTGTTTTTTCCCTTGGGAAATTTCAGGCAATACACCAATGAGTATGTAGATTGTGCTGATAACCTATTTTCTGTTATGCACGTGCTCTTGATAACCCTTTGCATTATCTCACTACCAGCTACTAGGTTTTGCCATAAAGCCTTCCTGTCAGAGTTGAGTACTCAAAAATGACGTGCTATAGATGAGAAAACACTATAAATATAAATTTAACTATGGGAGAAGAAAGGTAATATAAAAAAATTGTTTTACTGATGCTGCACTATACATTCACATTATTCAGCTAAAAGGTGTGGAACAAGTCTTTTGTTTTACAAAGTTGTTATGATGATATAATACTCCACATAAATAATATTACTAATAGGTCAATGTGCTGACATTGTCATTTTGTAATACATAAATGCCTCAGACTTCACTTTCAATATATAATGCACCATTCCTTACTTCTGTTTTTTGCCAAATCTCTGACAAGTGCAACACACCATGTATTACATTTAATGTACCAAAATCAGTTAGTTGTGACCATGGGTCTATATTAGTTTGTCAAAAACTAACTTCAATGAATGGTTGTTCATCAAACATAAATCATCAGTCATTCATCGAACATTCACATCAGCGAATGTTTTTCGCAGGACAGTGAGTTACTTGGACATCATTAGGAAATTTTACTTTTTCCCCACTGTAGTGTGATCTCAGAGTTGATATATAGAAGTAGGGGGTGTGGGGGCATAGCCCTCCACCTTGGTGGGTTTGATATACTGTGATGTCTCTGATGGCTGGTATGTTGGCCAAGTAACTCACTCTCCTGTGAAAAACGTTCACTGATGTGAACGTTCGATGAATGTCCATTCGCTGATTTATGTTCAATGAACATCCGTTTGCTGCAGTTAGTTTTCAATGAACTAATACCATGACCATACCTCTCAACTGTCTAAAATATCCAAATTTTTGCCTCATGTTTTTGGTGCATTTTTGCAGCAAATCAGTGAGGAATGAATTCACTAAATAATGACAGGCATTTAAGATTCAGACTTTAAACCCTTCAGAAAATGCATGGTAACACAAGACATTTTATTCTAGCAACTTTGTAAGTTTATAAGAGCAATATTTAAAATGTGTCCCTATTCTGAGGACTTTGTACCCCCTTTATTTTTGGCTTTGTCCAGGTTTTTTGTGCTAAAAGATTGAGAGCTTTGCTTGTGACATACATATATGCCACTTATTTGTGCTTTATTTTCTTTATATTCTTGATGAGTCAGTTACCAAGTTATACTAGTTAAACATAATAGGCAGGACTCCAAAATGTTTTAATTTTTGGGCCAGATGCAATGTTAAAGATGTACATTGGCAACTGTGAAAGAAACAGCTAGTGTGAAGTGCATAGATGAAAAAAGGTGCTAGCATGCTATGGTACCATGAAGATGTAAAATGCTGACTACTTACAGAACTCGTATACTACTTACAGAACTCATGTAAGGTGGAAGCAAAGCTTATAAGATAACACTATGCAGATACAGTATTTTGAGGTCAGCCACAGAAATTTCAAAACTAAATAGTAATAAATAAATAATAAAAGTAAAACCTTATATTTTCTCTCCCCACCCTCACAACACACACTTCCCTCAACCATTAGAACTCTTTTATCCCATCATCAGGAAGATAACTTACTTTCCTGTCCTCACTAAATTACTGCCTTCTTACCTAACCACCATTCTCTTAACTATCATCCTTACCTTCTACCTAGAAACCATTCTCTTTATTATACACACCTCAGATATGCAATTATCTCTGTACACCTAATCCATTCACCAACAATGATTGTTTTTTAGCTAAACGATTATTTTGATTTAAATGTAACCTTGACTATTACCTGTCACTGATGTTGTTAAATGTTTGTAGACTTTTCTGTACCACAATTTTGACTACAACCTGTCACTGATGTTGTTAAATGTTTATAGACTTCTCTGTAACCACAATTTTTAGTGTAAATTAATTTCATTGTGGAGCTTTTCTCCCCGGGCCC
>NC_056730.1:963612061-963634561 GCF_019279795.1 Protopterus annectens | reverse complement strand
TACAGGAAAGGTAAATGGACCACACCCACATGATGTAGGGATTTATAGTACTGGGTTGCCATGCAAGTGGTAATTGGAAGTACTACACAGCATGCTGCATGCAGGCAGCAAGTGGAGGACACTGAATGGTGCAGAGGCCATCACCTGATCATGTGCATCACCTACTAAATCCATGCTGCAATCTATTCAAAGCAGTTCAATCCATTTACTGGAGAGAGACCGGCAAAGCCAAAGCAAAAAAAAAAAAAAAAAAAAACAACAAATAAAAGAAATACATCCAGCAAACTATCCAGAACAGACATCATTCCCACAGCAGTTATGTGAAGTATATATGCATGTAACTGAATGTAGTACTTGGTCCATAATAATGGGATAGATGATGTGGAATGATTTATATGTGCCATTAGGTGTTGTAATGATGTCCAGCTGAACAACTGCTATGGACAATAATGTCTGTCCTTGTGAGTAGTGGACTATACCCATCAACTGTGCAGATCAGCACTGACTGAGAAGATGCAAGTCATCAAAGTGTGTGTTGTGTAATGGAAAACATGTATATTAGTGTGGCCAATAGTTGGTGGTGGAAGTAATGCCATTATGATGAACATGTGGGTTCCAGAGCCCACCACTTGCAGGACACTCAAGTTAACATGTAATGTAGCATGTAGAAATGCCATAGGTGTGTAATAGGCTTACCTTCAGTCTGTCCCTATATATATATATATATATATATATATATATATATATATATATATATACCCCCTAATGTTAGGCTGTGTCCACATGGTGCACATGTCTGTGTTGTAGCAAGACAGAACACTGCAGCTGTGCAGGAAGGAGAGTTAGAGAGTGTGGACCTAATGTCTGAATGCACCCCATAGATATATATATATATATATATATATATATATATACATACATATAAACATATGTATGTAGATGGCTGCAGTGGTGTAGTGGTTAGCGTTGTCGCCTCACAGCAAGAGGCTCTCCAGTTCGATCTTCGGCTGGGGTGTCTTCTGTGTGGCATCTGCATGTCCTCCCTGTGGTTGTGTGGGTTTCCTCCCAGTGCTCCGGTTTTCTCCCACATCCCCAAAGACATGCTGCAAGTGGATTGGACATGCTAAAATTGGCCCTAGGTGTGAGTGCGTGCATGTGTGTGCCTTTCGTGGAAGGTTGGGCGCTGGGCTGGCAACACAACACCGTAAAACTCCACTGCCAATCATGAGCAGACAAGGTGACCCCCTGTGGTGACCCCTTACCAGGAAAAGCGAAGAGAGAGATATACATGTATGTCTACAAATATACAGACACCTATAAGTATATATATATATATATATATATATATATATATATATATATGTGTATATATATATATGTATATATATATATATATATATATATATATATATATATATATATATATATATATATATATATATATATATATATATATATATATATATATATATATATATATATATATATATATATATATATATATATATATATATATATATATATATATATATATATATATATATAACTGTGTGTGTGTGTGTGTGTGTGTGTGTGTGTGTGTGTGTGTGTGTGTGTGTGTGTGTGTGTGTGTGTGTGTGTGTGTGTGTGTGTGTGTGTGTGTGTGTGTGTGTGTGTGTGTGTGTGTGTGTGTGTCTACATATATACAAATACACACACATATGTATATAAATACATGTCCCCTAGTTTTGCATCACAGTGCTGCATGCTATGTGTGAGGAAACATCACACATATCAATACACACATATATATATGGCAGTAAGTGTGTGTAACATGGATGGTTATGTCATGTGTGAACCCCTTGTTGGGACCACATTGCCCTTGTTTGTGAAGGTGGGATTGGGAATTTGGGGAAGGATAGCAGGTATATTTGCAGAGCTGGGTTGGATTGGAAGATGGAGAAGACAGCCTGCAGGGGCTGTATATGACACATAGGGTGGGTAAACACCCTGGATGGGGAGTGTCGTCTGCGTTGTGTAAGCCCCATGAGTCCCCATATGGAAACAATGGGAACAAGGTCCCCACCCATTGCCAGTCACAACATCAGCTTCACGGCCCTGAAGGTGCCTGGGCTGCAGGCTGAGCAGGCCTCAGGCCCACCATCCCCATCTGTACGATGCCAGTGCCAGTGTACACCTGTATGTTTGCCATTCATTAGCTGTGACTAGGCTGTTACACGTGGTATTCAGTGTTTGGGACACTGCAAACTGACGCACAAGTGTAGGTCTTAGTTGACAAGTATCTGCAAAAAGGGTGAAGGTGGGGATGGGTTGTCATCATGACACAACAGTGCACTTCAGCAGGATCTAAAGGATGCTATGAATGGCTGTATCTGCACACAATCAGGGTCAGGAACTGTGGCACACTTAACCCTGACTCCACAGCAATAGTGATGGCAGTGTGTGAACTCCAAGGCATGTGCACATGAGTTGACCTTGCAATCATGCAGAGTTGGGGGACATGTGTAGGACAGACTGACCATATACTGGCAAATGCAGATGTCTCATGCTAGTATACCCCTGCCAGAAATAGTGACTGCTGTAGTACACATAACAGTAGGTGCAACAAACCATCATGATAAGGGCGTGCACACATATGCACCCATGAAATGTATGCATTTCAATCAGCATCAGCACAACTAACACATTTGTTTGACACTGCAATTGATTGTACAGGACATATGTGACATATCAGGCTCATGTAATGGTAACATATGCAATAATGTGGTCCCATGGTATATCAAGGAAGAGGGCATCATATCAATAAGGGTGTGTACACTCCCCATAGCCATGGTAGGGTTTGACGGTTGTCAGTGTAATAGTATCTTATTGGTCATACATACACTGCTGATGATGACATTTGTAAATCAGGCATCAGTCATTCACAAATGACATTTGTCCACATATCATCCCAGGTATGTGTCGGATAAACACATAGGGGCTGTGAGCATTAGAGCAGACATAACTGGTACAGTAATACACATTCAGCAATGGTGTGTACACCTATGAGGTATGGTGCACAGTACATGGCAGGGTGCTGAACAGGTGCACAGCAATACTGTGTACATGGGTGCAGTGTTTTCCAGGGGTAGGGGCATCACCTACTAACACAGCCCATGCATCACAGACATGTATACTGTTGCTAGCATGGATTGACTATAGCTGCACTGCATGCTGTTCAGTACTATATGTTATGCATGTTGACAGATGGGTAATGGGATGTCTGTGTGTACTATCTTTGTGCAACCTCACCTGTAAGTGTGTGTGTAGGGGGGGGGGGTTATTTTGTCTGTAAGTGCAATCTGGGGGAGTGGAGGGGGGGTTGATGCATGTAGGATGTGTGTGTATGTGTGGGTGTCCATGTATGCACATGTGTGATTGTGGGGTTGTTCATTCGTCAGTACTTCCCTTTGGAATCGTGCAGTACATAGACATGGACTGACACATGAAGCACCAGGAATATTTGTCTGATATTTAATCTCAGGACAGCTGATAGTATAATAAGGTCTGTAGCATGGAACATGCATTGGGAGGGAAACTAGACACCAGGTATACTGTTAAAATTGTAATCAGCAGAAAGGTGAAAGTCTACCCATGTATGCAGCACTACAGATGTATTGGGGAATTACTAGACAACACCTGTGAGTGTATCCAAATATTACAGTTGTCCACATAATAAGTTGATTGAGCAACAGATCTTGCATCTACTGAGCAATAGTTATGTATGACACTCCAGTGCGTGACATTATTGAGTGACCGTAGTAGCCTCTAACATATGGGGGCCATGCTCACGATGTCCAGACATACCCAGGGTGAACAATGGATGACAGCAGTGAGTCTTTATAAAACCTACTCCAATCAAGTCAAAGAAGTAATGGAGTAACAGGTCATGTTTTGTGATCAATTGTCTTGGCAATTAGAAAAATGATATATTAATGACTGGTATTAATGAGTGTAAGTTTCCAAGTGTGATGCAGGATGGGGAACTTATGTGAATAAACTTGGGACAGTCTGTAAACTCAGGGACAGGTAGGCATTATGGTGGGATGTCAGGATGCGTGTGTGTGTGTGTGTGTGTGTGTGTGTGTGTGTGTGTGTGTGTGTGTGTGTGTCGGTGTGTGTGTGTGTGAGTATATATATGTGTGTATTGTTAAGAAATGACATACAGGTCTTAAAGTACGTTTCTTGTTTTCCCCTCACAGGTGGCGAGGTGGTTCAGGGTCCCTCCTGCATGCAATCTGATGTTGGTGTCCATACAGACACTAAAAATGATGATAGGTGTGTTGAGGCACAGGCAGAGTTGTCAGAGGCTGAAACTGCCACATCGTTTGACATCCCCCTGTTATCCACCCCATCCCCGCACACAGTCACGGTGCTATAGATACCCCATCACCAGTGGCCATAGCAGAGGGACAGTTGACTGTTGATGACAGTGCACAGGACAGTGTAGTATCTATGTCTGCTGTGTCTGGATACAGCAGACATAGCCAGATGTCTGGCAGGGTACCACATAGGCAGGGGTGTACTGGGGTGCTCATGGGATGGCTGCTGGTCATCATGTCCCTGTCAGGAGAGCCACATCTAGTACCACCAGATGCATGTTTCAGGATGTTATGGAGGCACAGGCATGTATGGAACTGTACACCAGACAGAGTCTGAGGCTGCAGAGGGTTGCTTTTTCATCTGTAAGTGACGACATCACTGATCTTGCAGGTGCACTCCATGATTATGCAGAGGTCATGGATTGATGGTTGGGTGACATGGTGGGCCTCATCGACTATGGATTGTCCGTGCTAAAGCAGTTGGTGGGAGTAGTGTGACAGCCACATGGATGTAGGCCAGCAACACCAACATCTGGGGGTTGATGTGGACATGCAAGGACACCAAGCTGCTCCTGTAGTGGCAGTACCAGCCCCAGCACTGCAGGAGGGGTGCTGTTCATTCCACACCACAGCAGGCCATGTGCACATGGCCCTGGCCAGTCCCAGAAGGGAACCTGGCTCCAGCGGACATATGTCATCATCAGGGGAGACTAGCATATTGAGGTTTATACCTGAACGTGCCCATGGAACCCCTGGCAGGCACAGTTCTCATGTCCGTGGCCAGAGGCGGTGAACTGCACACCCTGCCAGGTATAGTCTGCAGCTGTCCAAGAAACACTGTATAGGGCAGCCACATGGCAGAACTGTGTGCATGCATACCCACACACAATACAAACACACCTAGGGCAACCCCATACCTACACACACCACATCACCATGCCCATATCAGTAACTTACACCCCTCACTCACACACTTGGTGTCAAACATATGGCCCACCCTAGGTCTCTAGCAAATCAACAACATGCCCTGTGCTTATGATGATACCTGTGCCACATCCCTGTCATCCATAACATCAATGCAGGGACAGGCTTATATGGTTCTGATTCACACGGTGACTGTACTACAGTGTACCAATGTATTGCTGTGTAACATGTTGTCAGCAGTAATGTTTAATGCTTACATGTCAGATAGTGTAGCTGTCCAGCCATGATGCAGTATAGCTGTTAGTAACACTGAGTGATTGTGGTATCCATAATGTTATCCATTTGTGTTGTAGGTGTACATGTGTCAGCAGGAGAATGGTCTGCTGTCATATCTCACAAGGGGTATGGCACTGTGAGGAGTGTAACAAGATGCATGTAATGTCTGTTACAGCAGCAGCCACATCTAACTCTGACAATGGGTGTTGCTGTGGGTGTGACGGGCCTCAGGGTATTCCCAATTACAGGTGTACTAACACACAGACACTGATATTCTCAGTAATGCACACATACACATTTGTAAGTACTGGGGTGCACCGCTGCAGGTGTTCATAGATGTGTACCTGACTACTGTCCATGGAGAGGTGGGAAGTGTAGGGGATGTGTGTACAGTGGTATCATGCAACTTGCCATGTGCCAGCAGGCAATCTATCTACAGACACCACTGTGATGACCCTCAGGGTGAGAGTGACATGTATCAGCCAATCCTCTGGGTGCCTCCTGCAAATGGCCAGTGAGGTGCTCCAGTTGACATGTACGCAACATGTATTACATAACATGGTTAGTGTCTGTCTTGGAGACCTGTACCCAAGCATGATCTGTTGACTGTGGTAGTGTAGCAGAGGTATCTGTGGCATGTAGTGTGTACAGGGTGTTGTGTCCTATCTGTGCCAGTTATAACACAGCTGGGCAGACATGTCAGTGTCAGTCAAGCATAGGTTGCCTGTACGTATCCAAGCTGAATACCTGACATCTGCACATCTGTTGTGGGACTGACAGACATCAGCTCACCAACTAGCTATGCAGTAGGATGAATGTGTTGACAGATAGACTTCTGACACCGATAGATATGCCATTACTACATGATGGTAGCCCTCACTGACATGTGCTATACAGACAGTAGTCTACAGTTATTTTCCACATGTCATATCATTATCCAGTAGGAAATATATAATGTGACACAGCTCGCACACCAGGAACATGACAGTGAGGACTCAGAGTCCATCTATGCATGCAGAGGTGTTTGCTGCCAGTACTACAAATAGAAATCTACTCTTGCTTGGGAAAGCATTGTCAACAGTAGTAACGTCATGATACACTACATGCCAGTGTGACTGCACATAACCTGGGATACTACCCTTGTATGTAACACACTGACATGGATAATACGGTTGTACAGATTATATATACTCAAGTGTCCCAGACAGGAGTCTCACACCCCTTGCTACTGTAATGACAGCACATAGATGCATGTTATGTATATGGCATTATATACACCTACTACAGATGTCATTACCCTCTTATGTTTACAGACTGGGATGTGAGCACAGGTTACCAGGGTTGAGCCATGCTTAGCAGGTGTCAGCATTGCTGCAATATAACAGCTAAGCAGATTTCCACACTGGTAAGCAAAGCCTACATGGTGTAAGTGCTTGTACGTTTAACTGTACCTTAGCACCGCTTAGCTTTGCACAAACATTGCAAATGCACTTAAAGCTGCTGCTGCTCAAAACTGCCTTAACCACTCTGTATCCAACAGCCCTTGTTCTGCCCAGCAACAAAATAAACAGAACTTGCAGGTCTTGAACCCAGGACCCTGTACATTATAGTCACAACAATTAAACACTATGCCATGACAGCTGTGAAGACAGTTGTTGTTTTTCCAGTACATTTGTCAGTAGATGTATTGACTAGTATTGAACAATTGCTGTTTCTTCTACAATTGTATAGTACATGTTAGTGATATTACTGCTGCACCACATATGTTGTTATATCTAAATATACACATATCAGATACATATGGTGTGATACATCTGAAAAGGTATACACAACAGTAATGTTTACACATGACAAGGATATGGATATATATATATATATATATATATATATATATATATATATATATATATGTGTGTGTGTGTGTGTGTGTGTGTGTGTGTGTGTGTGTGTGTGTATACAGAAATCCTAGTCCCACCAAGCTACATGCTCTAGGGACCTAAACCTTGTCACTACAATAAACAGAACATGCTGGAGGAAAGGAATAGATTCCTGTCCCAGAGACTTCCCATACTCTGGAACAAACTACCTATCTATATCAAACAAAGCTCCTCATTAGCACTCTTCAAGAAAAATCTTGATGATTGGATGGGAAACAGGAAATTCACCCCCGGGGATCACCTTTGTGGTGCTACTCGACAGGAGCATAGGAAAATAATTTTCTTGTGTGGCTAAAGCCAGGGTACCTTTTTGGCTAGGCTTATATAGGCCCTAGGGCCAATAACCAAGTACCTACCTACCTAAGTTCTAACTGAGAGCAAGCATGACCAGCAGTCCAAAAATCATGTGACCACAAGTATATAAAACAAATCATTAAAATTAAAAAAACAACTTCCAAAGGGGTCATATTTTCTCATGGCCGAAAAATGATCAAACTTTTAAACCTAATGCTGCAGTACGTAGTAATAAGAGAAGTTTAGATGTTCTTGATGGCTTTTCTGAAACTACAGTTGATATTGCACAACAACATGAACCGGCTTTGGTAGCTTCGTCGAATCACTTACAAGTGAATACGCCTATTTTGGCGACATCTACGCTAGACTCCACGAATGCTTGCTCTCAGTTAGAACTTAGCGACAAGCAAGACGGAGAGGCTAACTCACGTTCCACTGTGGTTAAGAAGGCACAGCAACTTACATTTAATTTCTCTGGCAAACGCTTTCATCTAGTACAGCCGGAGACTGTAACTGAGCGTTCCTCTCCAAGAAGGAAACCGTTTATGGGACAAACTGTTATCCCAGGCAAACGTAAGAATGAGAGCCCTTTAGGGCAGGGCAAAGTAAGTCGCAAATGACTAAAGGCATTCTCAACCTTTCAACCTTTAACTTGAACTCTGCTCATTGTTCAGTACTACATAAAGGGCTTAATTTTATTCCTACAGCGAAGGGTGATCTAGTGACTGTGCTCACAGACCTTAAGATTTTCATTAGAAATGTAAATTTAAAGGTCTTGTTTGGTAACTCTGTCGTTAATGGAGCTTCATGTAAATGGCGTAGTACCTTTATACCTTCTAGTATGCCTGTGGTTACAGCATTTCATGATTTGTGTGAGAGGGAATTAAGAATGTTGTATTCTGACTGCAATACTCTGAGATTTTCTCGCTTTAATTTAACATTTGATGAGTATCAAGCGCTCAAAAGTCTACAGGCGAGCAAAGATTTAGTGATTAAACAAGCCGATAAAGGTGGGGCTGTAGTCCTTATGGATCGGCCTAAGTATATATCTTTAGTTTCTGTTCTACTGAATGATGTTGAGGCTTTTAAACGTATTACATCAATAGATGTTAAAAGATGTATTAGTTATGTCAATATGGTGATCTATGATTTGCAAATTAGTGGTGATATTACTCTGGATTTATTTCATTTTTTTACTGTTTCTTGTCCAATTATTCCTTGTCTCTATGGGCTGCCTAAGATACACAAGTCGGTGATTAACCCCCCCCATGAGACCAATTGTATCGGGAGGGGGGTGGGTCACCGAACCTATATCTATATATTTGCAAACACAATTGCAACTATATTTACCTAAATGCACTTCTGTGCTAAGAGATACATCTGATTTCCTTTGTAAATTGCATGTTTGGTTTAATAGTATTGGTGGTTCCTGTCGACAAAGTGAGTATTTGTTTGTAACGCTTGATATAGCATCCCTTTTTACTGTAATACCGCATGATTTTGGTATTGAGTCTATCAGACAATTTTTGATCTCCCAATCTTCTCTTGTGAATAGATCTGTTGAGAATATTTGTTCTCTTCTAGATGTAGTTTTGAGGAACAATATTTTTTTGGTTGATGAATGCTTATATTTGCAACTCACTGGTGTAGCCATGGGTACTTCTGTGGCTAACACTTATGCCAACTTGGTGTTATACCAATGGGAGAAAGCTTATATTTATAATTTTGATAATTCTTTTGTAAGTAATATATGTTTTTATCAATGTTTCGTTGATGATCGTTTTATGGTTTGGAAAGGTTCCCTTTCACAGTTGAATGAATTTGTTCATTATTTAAATGCAACCACCAGTTTCTTGAAATTTAAGATGGATGCCTCTGATAGTGAGATTAATTTCTTGGATGTTAAGATACAACTACGTGAGGGTTCTATCCATACCAGTATTCACAAAAAGGAGATAAACTCTGATAGATACATTAATTATTCCAGCATGCATGCCCCACATGTCTTTAAGGGGATTGTTACTTCACAGTTTAATAGAGTTAGTAGATTAAATACTGATGATGCTACATTTAATTTACAGTTGGATGAGATGTCCAAAGAGTTTCTGAATAGTGGTTATGATTCTAAACTAGTTTTAGATTTAAAAAATAAAGTTTTAGTTAATAGGAAGACAATATTGAAGCCGATTTTTCTTGGGGATGATGTTGGTTCTGTTAACCTAGAATGTTCAAAAGTATGCACTAGGTATCTTACTAGTTATAATACCTTGACTTGTTTTATAAAACAAATAATACAGAGGAATTGGGTTGTACTAATGGCCTCTAGTGAGATTAAAGACATTCTTGGTGACCGGCCTTTTTTCTCATATAGAAATATGAAGTCCTTGAAGAATATGTTATGTTACAAAGATTTTTTCAGGCCTGTAGAGAGGACTTTTACCACTAAGCTCGGCACGTATGGCTGTTTGAATTGTTCCTGCTGTTCTGATATTGTGGTTGGTTGCAGTGATAAGTGCAAACATCCTATTAGTGGTAAAGTTTATCAGTTTAATTTTTCTACCACTTGTGTTACATCTAATGTGGTGTACTTAGCTAATTGCGTGAAATGTACTGCATTCTATGTGGGTAAGACCACTAGAAAGCTAAAAGAATGCATAATTGAACACAAATCAGAGATTAGAAGGGCCATTGACAGTAATGCCTTGTATAAGCACATAGTTGATTCAGGTATTGAACATAGATTCTCCTTTAGAGTTATTGATGTAATACAGCCTCCTGCCAGAGGTGGTGATAGTGGTAATTTACTTGAATTAAAAGAGTATGAATGGATTCTTAGGTTGAATTCTGACCATTTTCCAGGTTTAAATAATATGATTACCTTGAAACCTGTTCTTGTTAAATTGCAACATACTAGGTTGTGATAATGTTATGTTATTTCTAATTTTTCTAATTTTTTTAATTTTAATGATTTGTTCTATATACTTGTGGTCACATGACTTTTGGACTGCTGGTCATGTGACTTCAGTGACCTGTATTTAAACCATTTGGTTTTTAGATTTGTTTGTATTAGTATTGAGGAAGAATTTTATCCGAAAGCTTTGCTATTATAAAGTGTGTTTTTCTCAGTTCTGGTTGTTATTCATGTGCACACATCCCACATGCATGTTCTGTGACATGTGGAAGTGTACCTGGGGTGTCTGAGGCATGTTGTGTACACATTGTTATCATCAGATGTGCCATTCTGGCAAGGGACACCAGGTTGACCCTGCACCTGCATTGACAGCATGATACAGGTATTCCCTGGTGTCAGTGGCATCTGTCCATACAGGGCATGTGTATAAGGCATGGTATGTCCTTTGTGGGTTACATTTGCTGGCTCTACAGTTGTTGCAGGCATCCAGTGGGAACATAGTGAAGGAGCACTGTATCCAGTTATGTGCCTATTGTAGGGATGGAACAGGGTGTCATGCCCTCTGTAGTCCACTGCAATCACACCATGGTTACTATCTGTGGGCAATATGCAGGGAAATACCAACATAGTGGTTGTTGCCTAGCCAAGTGTGTTTGTGTATGAGATGGGTTGAGAGTGTTCTCTGGGTAATACAGGAGTTGCCTATATTGTTCGTCAGGCCTTGATGTCACATGTAGGGATATGGATTGTCTACCCCAGCCTCTCTGCTGTTTGACATCTGTTATCCTTGTAAGGTGGACATTGTGACATATAATAGGCCCAACATATAAGAATTTTGCAAAACCCATTCCACAATGAATCCAGTTGTTACACACTCACACCCACCTCCACACAGGATACAAATAACAAACACACACACTAAGTCTTACAGTTACCATGTCTGGAATTAGAACTCCTACCTAACTGGTACATCACACTACAACATTATGCAGTTATAGCATGTGCCAAGTAGTTTACTGGGCTATGCCTCCCACAAAGGTGTATTTCAAAGTGAATGACATCAGCAGGCCTGCCAAAGAAGGGCAATGGAGGTAATAGTGACTGTGAATAGCCTCAAAAGCATTGTTCCCTACACAGACAGGCAAACACACACACACAAACTTCTACACTTGCTATGTCTGGGAATAGAACTCCTTCCTAACTAGTATATTACACTACAGCATTACGTAGTTATAGGATGCACCACAGAGATTACTGGACTCTTCTCTCCCCAAAGATGTATTTCAAATTGATTGATATCAGCAGCCCTGCCAAAGTAAGTTATCTGAAATTGTAGTGAGTGTTACTGGATTAAAAAGCACTGATCCCTACACAGACAAACAAATACACAAATGTTTACACTTGCCATGTCTGGGAATAGAAATCCTACCTAAATAGTGTATCACACTATAGCATTACACAGTTATAGGACACTCCATGGAGATTACGGGGCTATTTCTTCCCCAAAGGTGTATTTCAAAGTGAATGATATCAGCCGCCCTACCAAAGTAGGACATTTGAAATTGTAGTGAGTGTGACTGGCCTAAAAAGCATTGATCCCTACACAAACATACTACCTTTTACACCTGCCATGTCTGGGAATAGAACTCCTACCTAACTAGTATATCACACTACAGCATCACTCAGTTATAGGATGTGCCATTGAGATTACTGGGCTACTTCTTCCCCAAAGGTGTATTTCAAAGTGAATGACATCAGCAGTCCTGCCGAAGTAGGGCATTTTAAATTGTAGTGAGTGTGACTGGCCTAATAACCATTGTTCCCTACACAGGCAAACACACGCATACAGTTGCCATGTCTGGGATTAGAACTCCTACCTAACTAGTACATTACACTACAGCATTACACAGTTATAGGATGCACCACAAAGACTACTGGGCTACTCTTTCCCCAAAGGTGTATTTCAAAGTGAATGACATCAGCAGCTCTGCCAAACTAGGGCATTTGAAATTGTAGTGAGTGTGACTGGCCTTGAAAGTATTGATCCCTACACACACACAGTTGCTATATCTGGGATTAGAACTCATACCTAAGTAGTAAATCACACTACAGCATTACGCAGTTACAGGATGCTTCACAAAGATTACTGGGCTACTACTTCCCCAAAGGTGTATTTCAAGGTGAAGACATCAGCAGGCTTGCCATAGTAGGGCAATGGGGAGTGCAATGTGTGTGCATGGGTCATAACCTATTCATCTAGAGGCAGACACACAACACTCAGGCACACACAGGTTTAAATTCCCCAGGTACACACACACACACATATATATATATATATATATATATATATATATATATATATATATATATATATACATATATATATATATATATATATATATATATATATATATATATATACACAACTGCTAGATGACTACTGACTTGTACAGTCACGTTACACAGTTAGCACAAGCACCACAGACACGATAGTGATGAGGGATACCAGAGGCAAATGTCTACTGTGATTGACATTTGCACATCATTTGGTTTTAGCCAATTGGATGTGTGCTGGGTGGGACAGGCCTCATGATGGGAGGCTCTTTGTCACTGTCACTCTCTTCCACACATCTATGTATGTGTATTTCTGGTCTATTATAGTGTGTTGTCCTTGGATATATGTGTGTATTTCTATCCAATGTGTGTGGAACGCATGACTGGTGTGTACTGAGGAGTATATGCACTAACATCTGCAACTGTCAGATATGTATGGTCCACTGTTGTTGCCAGACATGGCCTTCATTTCTCTAAGTGTGGGAGTATGCCCAGTATGACCTTCTGTATTGAATGTGTGAATCCATTCCAGGTCGATTGTACTCCAGTGCAGACTTTTGTGTTCTACACCTACAGCTAGCAAACTGTTTCTGCAGGATATCTGTAGATCGGTTGACAATATGGGGTCAAAATGGGCAAAGGATGGTGGGTTACTGTAGGTAATTGTGTCTGTGCTGCTTCTGCTACATGGTCCTGGTGTTAGCAGAGATATTCAGACATAGGTTAATAGGTTCATAGGTAGGTACTAGGCTATTGGCCCTAGGGCATATACAAACCTAGCCAAAAAGGTACCTTAGCTTTCGCCACCCAAGAAAATAATTTTCCTGTGCCCCTGTCAAGCAGTGCCACAGAAGTGATCCCCGGGGTGAATTCCCTATTACCCATCCAATAATCAAGATTTTTCTTGAAGAGTGCTAAAGAGGAGCTCTGTTTGACATAGATAGGTAGTCTGTTCCAGAGTATGGGAAGTCTCTGGGATAGGAATCTATCCTTCCAGCATGTTCTGTTTATTGTGGTGACAAGGTTTAAGTCCCTAGAGCATGTAGCTCGGAGGGATTGGGATTATTTTAAGTGGAACATGTCCAACAGCTCGGGTTTGACAAAGCTTTGTATGTTAGGCAGACATCGCCTCTGAGTAGGCAATATGTGATGGAGTAAAGCTGGAGTTTTGTGAGACGGTCTGTGTAAGGCATCTGTTTGAGGCCAGTAATCCTCTTTGTGAGGTATTTCTGCAGCCTTTCCAGTTGTTGTAGATGTCTTGTGAGGTACATACCAAAAGAGGCATTGTACTCTATAATGGGTCTAATGAGTGATGAGTAGAGGGGAACAATGACCTCTTTTTTTCTGGATGAGAAAACTTTTGTGATGAGGTGTGCCATGTAGAAGGATTTCCTGACTACTGTGGTAATGTGATTATCAAAGGAGAGACTACTGTCCACCTGTGTCCCAAGGTTTCTTATGACACTTTCGGTGTTAAGCAGACTACCGCCTATGTGGTAGTTCATGGGTACAGAGTTTTTATCAAAGGGGATGACAATGCACTTTTTGGCATTGAGCTTGAGACCATGGCTTTGACACCAGGCATCTGTCTCAGTGAGGCCCTTTTGTAGGATGTCCACCATCATTAGGAGTTTCAATTATGGCTCCTAGTTTGCGGTCATCTGTGAACTCAGTTAGCCAAAGACCTTCTGTGTTAGCCTGTACTTCAGAGAGGTAGATACCAAACAGGAGAGGACCCAGGACTGAACCCTGTGGTACTCCACTTGTCACTGGCCTGAAGTCTGATTTGGAGTCTGCTACTTTCACATTGTGGGTTCTGTCAGTAAGCCAGTTGGCACCTAGTTTACTGAGTTTATCTATAATTCCAGAGTGGGGGATGGTGTCAAACACCTTGGTGAGATCTGGAAAGGCTGTGTGAACCACCTTACCCTCATCTATGGCTTTGGTGACTGCTTCAAAGAAGTCTATCAGGTTTAGGAGACATAATCTGCCTTTTACAAACCTGAACTGTGTGGGGTCCAGAGTTTGGAGATCTCCAGTGTCTTTGTTTATGCACTGTTTTACACTGTGATGTTTTATGTCATCAAATACTGTCAGGTATACATATTTGCTTGCAGTGATGTCCTGGGTAACACAGGGTGAATGCAGCTGTGTACAGTATTGTGGTCAGCAGCCTACATATTCTTGCACAATCATGCCATTCTGGAGGGAAAGCTGCAGAAACGTGCTGCTGGGTCTGTGTAAATGGTTCAGCACCTTGGTACAGTGGTGGCTGAGGATTCTCATGCTTGTACATCCATTGACGTGACAGTATGGCCATATCCTGCTGTGGCCACACCTCACAGCTGTACAGATTCACACAGTTTACCCAAAGGCAGGGGTCATAATTCTGGACATTACCCCTTCACATTGTGGTTTACGAGCAAGTTTGTAGCCACCCATTCTTGTGTTTACAGCCAGGGATAGTATGTGCACATGGCTGAGTTTCGTACTTCACACACTCCATGCTGCCCATGCTTCTACCCCCCCTCTATTAGTCAGTCCTCTTCCATACATTATGCAAACATTATCTGATATGTTCCCTATAGTTATCATATATATATATACAACTGCTAGATGACTACTGACTTCTACAGTCACATTACACAGTTAGCACAAGCACCACAGACACGATAGTGCTGAGGGATACCAGAGGCAAATGTCTATGGTGATTGACATTTGCACATCATGTGGTTTTAGCCAATTGGATGTGTGCTGGGAGGGACAGGCCTCATGATGGGAGGCTCTTTATCACTGTCACTCTCTTCCACACATCTATGTATGTGTATTTTTGGTCTATTATAGTGTGTTGTCCTTGGATATATGTGTGTATTTCTATCCAATGTGTGTGGAAAGCATGACTGGTGTGTACTAAGGAGTGCATGCACTAACATCTGCGACTGTCAGATATGTATGGTCCACTGTTGTTGCCAGACATGGCCTTCATTTCTCTAAGTGTGGGAGCCTGCCCAGTATGACCTTCTGTATTGAATGTGTGAATCCATTCCAGGTAGATTGTACTCCAGTGCAGACTTTTGTGTTCTACACCTACAGCTAGCAAACTGTCTCTGCAGGATATCTGTAGATCAGTTGACAATATGGGGTCAAAATGGGCAAAGGATAGTGGGTTACTGTAGGTAATTGTGTCTGTGCTGCTTCTGCTACATGGTCCTGGTGTTAGCAGAGATATTCAGACATAGGTTAATAGGTTCATAGGTTCATAGGTAGGTACTAGGCTATTGGCCCTAGGGCCTATCCAAACCTAGCCAAAAGGTACCTTGGCTTTCGCCACCCAAGAAAATTATTTTCCTGTGCCCCTGTCAAGCAGTGCGACAGAAGTGACCTCCGGGGTGACTTCCCTATTACCCATCCAATCATCAAGATTTTTCTTGAAGAGTGCTAAAGAGGAGCTCTGTTTGACATAAATAGGTAATTTTGTAATACATAAATGCCTCAGACTTCACTTTCAATATATAATGCACCATTCCTTACTTCTGTTTTTTGCAGAATCTCTGACAAGTGCAACACACCATGTATTACATTTAATGTACCAAAATCAGTTAGTTGTGACCATGGGTCTATATTAGTTTGTCAAAAACTAACTTCAATGAATGGTTGTTCATCAAACATAAATCATCAGTCATTCATCGAACATTCACATCAGCTAATGTTTTTCGCAGGACAGTGAGATACTTGGACATCATTAGGAAATTTTACTTTTTCCCCACTGTAGTGTGATCTCAGAGTTGATATATAGAAGTAGGGGGTGTGGGGGCATAGCCCTCCACCTTGGTGGGTTTGATATACTGTGATGTCTCTGATGGCTGGTATGTTGGCCAAGTAACTCACTCTCCTGTGAAAAACGTTCACTGATGTGAACGTTCGATGAATGTCGATTCGCTGATTTATGTTCAATGAACGTCAGTTTGCTGCAGTTAGTTTTCAATGAACTAATACCATGACCATACCTCTCAACTGTCTAAAATATCCAAATTTTTGCCTCATATTTTTGGTGCATTTTTGCAGCAAATCAGTGAGGAATGAATTCACTAAATAATGACAGGCATTTAAGATTCAGACTTTACACCCTTCAGAAAATGCATGGTAACACAAGACATTTTATTCTAGCAACTTTGTAAGTTTATAAGAGCAATATTTAAAATGTGTCCCTATTCTGAGGACTTTGTACCCCCTTTATTTTTGGCTTTGTCCAGGTTTTTTGTGCTAAAAGATTGATAGCTTTGCTTGTGACATACATATATGCCACTTATTTGTGCTTTATTTTCTTTATATTCTTGATGAGTCAGTTACCAGGTTATACTAGTTAAACATAATAGGCAGGACTCCAAAATGTTTTAAGTTTTGGGCAAGATGCAATGTTAAAGATGCACATTGGCAACTGTGAAAGAAACAGCTCGTGTGAAGTGCATAGATGAAAAAAGGTGCTAGCATGCTATGGTACCATGAAGATGTAAAATGCTGACTACTTACAGAACTCATGTAAGGTGGAAGCAAAGCTTATAAGATAACACTATGCAGATACAGTATTTTGAGGTCAGCCACAGAAATTTCAAAACTAAATAGTAATAAATAAATAATAAAAGTAAAACCTTATATTTTATCTCCCCACCCTCACAACACACACTTCCCTCAACCATTAGAACTCTTTTATCCCATCATCAGGAAGATAACTTACTTTCCTGTCCTCACTAAATTACGGCCTTCTTACCTAACCACCATTCTCTTAACTATCATCCTTACCTTCTACCTAGAAACCATTCTCTTTATTATACACACCTCAGATATGCAATTATCTCTGTACACCTAATCCATTCACCAACAATGATTGTTTTTTAGCTAAACGATTATTTTGATTTAAATGTAACCTTGACTATTACCTGTCACTGATGTTGTTAAATGTTTGTAGACTTTTCTGTACCACAATTTTGACTACAACCTGTCACTGATGTTGTTAAATGTTTATAGACTTCTCGGTAACCACAATTGTTAGTGTAAATTAATTTCATTGTGGAGCTTTTCTCCCCGGGCCCCAGCTGAAAATGGATATGTATCCAGTCAGACTTTCCCGGTTAACAAATGTAAAATAAAATAAAAATAATCCTTTTCATGGCAGCAACCAATCTGCAGGGCTAATATTTTGACTGTAGAAAAACTGCAACCAACTGCTGCATGCAAAGACTGCCTTACTAAAGTCAAAGCCAAAGTAAACTTTATTTTCCTTTAGAACTACACACGTAGCCTAAATGAAATTTCGTGCATCAGCTCAATTCTTAAGAATACAAAGGAAAGTGAAACAATACATACATATGCATACATCTATGCATGTATGTCTACATATATATGTATGTATATATATATATATATATATATATATATATATATATATATATATACATATAGCAATATATATATATATATATATATATATATATATATATATATATATATATATATATATATATATATACACACACATATATATAAATATATATACACACACACACACATATATATATATATATATATATATATATATATATATATATATATACATATAGATATAAAAGAGAACATAACAAATACATGTATGACCAATGGCACCACACATATATATATATATATATATATATATATATATATATATATATATATATATATATATATATATATATATATATATATATATATATATATATATATATATATATATATATATATATATATATATATATATATATATATATATATATACACACACACACACATATATATATATAAATAAATAAATATACACACACATATACATATATATATATATTTATATATATATATATATATATATATATATATATATATATATATATATATATATATATATATACATATATATATATATATATATATATATATATATATATATATATATATATGTGTGTGCCTTCTTCTTCTTTCTGCTGCTCCCATCAGTGGTCGCCACAGCAGATCAATTGTTTCCATGTATTCCTGTCCTCTGCATCTTGCTCTGTCACACCAACCGCCCGCATGTCCTCTCTCACCACATCCATAAACCTTATCTTAGGCCTTCCTCTTTTCCTGTTACCTGGCAGCTTCATCCTTAGAATCTTTTTCCCAATATACTCTGCATCCCTCCTCAGCACATGTCCAAACCAACGTAATCTTGCCTCTCTGGCTTTGTCTCCAAACCTTCCAGCCTGGGTTGACCCTCTAATATACTTATTCTTAATCCTGTCCATCCTCGTCATACCCAGTGCAAATCTTAACATCTTCTACTCTGCCATGTCAAGCTCTGACTCCTGCCTTTTTGTAAGTGCTACTGTCTCCAACCCGTATAACATAGCTGGTCTCACTACCCTCTTGTAGACCTTCTCTTTCACTCTTACTGGTACTCGTCTGTCACAAATCACTCCTGACACTCTTCTCCACCCACTCTTCCTGCCTGTACTCTCTTCTTCACCTGTCTTCACACTAACCATTACTCTGAACTGTTGATCCCAAGTACTTAAACTCATTCACCTTCGCCACCTCTACTCCCTGCATCCTCACCATTCCTCTGTCCTCCCTCTCATTCACACACATATATTCTGTCTTAGTCCTGCTGACCTTCATTCCTCTTCTCTCTAGAGCATATCTCCACCTCTTCAGGGGCTCCTCCACCCATTCCCTACTCTCACTGCAGATCACAATCTGCAAACATCATAGTCCACGGGAACTCCTGTCTGATCTTGTCTGTCAACCTGTCCATCACCATTGCAAATAAGAAAGGGCTCAGAGCACATCCTTGATGTAATCCCACCTCCACCTTAAACGCATCCATCACTCCCACCGCAGACCTCACTGCTGTCACACTACCCTCGCACATATCCTGTACCACTCTTACATACTTTCCTGACACTCCCGACTTCCTCATACAATACCACAACTCCTCTCTAGGCACCCTGTCATATGCTTTCTCTAAATCAACAAAGACACAATGCAACTCCTTCTGACCTTCTCTGTACTTCTCCATCAACACTCTCAGAGCAAACATCACATCTGTAGTGCTCTTTCCTGGCATGAGACCATACTGCTGATCACTAATCATCACCTCCCTTCTTAACCTAGCTTCCACTACTCTTTCCCATAACTTCATGCTGTGACAGTTTAATCCCTATGTTGTTACTACAGCTCTGCAGATCACCCTTATTCTTAAAAATCGGTACCAAAACACTTTTTCTCCATGTATGTCTACATATACATGTATGTATATATATATATATATATATATATATATATATATATATATATATATATATATACATATACATGTATATATATATATATATATATATATATATATATATATATATATGTATATATATGCATGTATATATATATAAATATATATATATATATATATATATATATATATATATATATATATATATATATATGTATATACAGATATATATCTATAGATATAAAAGAGAACATAACAAATACATATATGACCAATGGCACCATTAATGGGGGTGAGGGGGCTCAAGCTAATTATGTCTTGTAAGTATTGATATCACCCCCTCTCCTACAGTGAAACAGATCTGCCCTGCAATACAATACCAACTGTTGCAAGTCCCATACCCAGGACCCTACACAACATGGGCAAAAGACGTTAACAGTAATCCATCCCAGCTGTATGATGTCAGGATGGTATCAATAGCATATAATGCAGTACAGTCTGGCTACCATAGGGAATGTACAATGTCGAAACAATAAACATTCCAAAGATACATATATACACACACACACACACACACACACACACACACACACACACACACACACACACATATATGCAGATACATATATATATATATATATATATATATATATATATATATATATATGTAACTACACATACACACACAGAGATACGTTTAGGAAGATGCATATTTAGATGGTGCACAGCATACTGAACAGCCAGTATTCCTACAGTTGCCACCTTTTCAAATGGACGGTGTATGAGTCACTCATACAAAAGACAATTCTTGCCTGAAACATATACCTACAGAGAAGTCAAAGGATATGACACCACACACAGGTCTGCATACATAAGAAAGTTTTATTTATTTACTATTACAGTTGTATATGCCATGCCATATAGTTGTTTAGACTTTAAAATACATACTAACTGAGTAATGCAACTCTCAAGCAGATCATTTAATACAGTAATCCGAAAGCATAACATATGTTGCTGTCCAGGCCAAGGCCTTCAAATAGTACAACAGTAAAGACAGACTGGGCCACAGGATAACAATCAATCAATAGTAAGTAATGCAGATGTATAGTCCAGCAGCCTCTAATTACACTCTGTACTCAATCCCCAGGGGGTAATGACTTAAGTTGACACAATGGGATGTATCTGCTACATAGCAATGCATAACTGAAAACATCACAATCACACTGACAAATAGAACAGTCTGTATGGCAGTAAGCAGTAGGCCACCAATGTTCCCAAGGTGAAATCAATGGTAATGTACAGCCATATACCTTAAGGCGGCTTACTACCAATATCCCTCACATGTTGTAACAGCCTAGGTTATATATGGTGCATACCCCTCCCCCATAGACTGACTTACAAAGGCATATACCACTGTTACATACACTGACTTCTAGACTGCAGAAGGCCACACATGTTTTGTGCAGCTGAAGCCCACATATGTATGGACCCTACCCCACAATTTGTGTGGGGGCCACAACAGAACTGGAATGATGGCAGGAATGGCAGCACAACATAATCCATGCCACTACATAACAACCCCTTACTGCATGTCATATGGACAAAGCCTGGTATGTAGGTGGGGGACAGAGGCCGGAAAACAGGCCCATATGTGAAATAGTGCTGTCAAACACTGAGTAAGTTGCTGGTGTTACAGGATAGTCTGCAACATACCCTTAGTCAGGAATATGAAGTCAGGAACACAAATGGATGTTGCCATGTACTGATAGCACTCAACACACACACACTGCCAGTGATATATCTGACACAAGACTTGTGTGGTGGACAGACAAAACATAACAGGCACACCTCTGGTCATCATGTGGATAGGCCCACAGTTGAGAGCTATGCAGACAGACTGCAGACAGATTGCATTCCATGTTAAACTAGTATGTACACACAAACCCTGTAACACTGGTTCTATACAATCCATATAACAACACTACTCACACTCTGTCTGTAGTTCTGGAACATTATACAAATATGTAGCTGTCCTGAGTCTGCAAGTCCTCTTGTAAGAGGTATTGCTACCTGCTGTCTGTAACACTGCTGCCCACACACAGGAAGGAAGCCCACCGTACAGGAAAGGTAAATGGACCACACCCACATGATGTAGGGATTTATAGT